>NC_026656.2:2504742-2804742 GCF_000004075.3 Cucumis sativus
TCTAATACAATAATATTTTCACATGCTGGCTTGACAATTAGGATGTTCTTCATTGTTTCTAAAATGAGAGTCAAACGAGATTTTGAAGTGAAACTTGGGGGTAATAATTTGTACAAAAATCTCAATACGCAATATGTGTATTAAAAATAGGGTTACCAAGAACCATCAGGCAATTGTATGTCCAGAATAAATTGAATAGCCTTGTTGATAAAGCTATTGATCTCTTTCGTCCTATGTGTGGTATTGTTTCCTAAATAAAAGTATGGCTTGTAATGCAGATGAGGTGCACTCCACATGTCTGAAAATAATATTCATAAATTAAGAATATTAATCAACTTAATTACGTTTAACCAAATACAATTCAGAACAGTATAATTTGATTTAGAAGAATGAGAATTAATTAATGAAAAAGCATACTCGTGCTCGATGATTAGATCTTCAAGAAATTCCACTGGATTCAGCCACTAATTAAGCAGAAGGTAGGATGAGTTTAGAGATAGACAATATATATGTGGAAGAAAGTTTACATACACTTTTGTTTTTTAAAAAAATAAAAAAACAGTAACGAGAGATCATTGGGTACACTTAAATTTTTTCTAAATATTTTGACTAGGTTGATCCATTCATCGATTATACCCCAATCTCTCCACTGTGAACACTTTTTGAAAGAGGACCTTTTTTTTTTCTTATTACTTGCTCACACCTTTTTTCTTCAGTTTGTATAACTTTATCTTTAGCTTTTCTATTGATGTATAAATAGAGGCATTCCTATTTATAGGTGAGAGATCTTTTGAGCCCAAGTGAAAAAGATTGTTCTAGACTTTCTTATATATTTCTGTGAGCATTTCATTAATTACCTAAAGGAATTCTCTAGAATTTAAATGTTATGATATTTCTAGATTTTAATTTTGAGTTATTTATTTTTATTTAGATTCTACATACTTCCTAATTCTAAAGTACTTATGATATCTATACATTTTGGACATCTTGTAGATACAGTTCAAGAAAACTTCTAGGCTTAGTTAGGGTTGCTTATTTTAACAATATATGCTATAATATTAAAGGATGAGGAAAAGGTTAAAACAACATTTGTTACCATTTTTAAATGCAAATGTTAAAATAAAAAGAAAAAGGGAAAGTTTTTTAAGGTGTCAAACTATTGTTGGACTATGAACTATAAAAGAAATGGGTGTTCGCTCTCGAGATCGATGCATCTAAATATATTTTCCTTTTTCATATACCTCCATCCAGTAGTAACTTGATGCTGGTTCCCAGGGTGGTAGACCCCCATTTTTGCTTTGCAGGCTTAGGATGACATTAACAGCATCGTAGAAACGTTCAGGTTCCATTTTTTCGCCAACGATTCCAGGTGGTAGCAAGGAGAGAAGTAGGCAACACTAGAAACATTTTACAAG
The DNA here is from genome assembly GCF_000004075.3 of Cucumis sativus. NCBI lineage: Eukaryota > Viridiplantae > Streptophyta > Magnoliopsida > Cucurbitales > Cucurbitaceae > Cucumis > Cucumis sativus. The sequence goes on from NC_026656.2 coordinate 2,506,158, forward strand.
TTTTCATTAACTATTGTTAATAGTCCTAGCCATTAATGTGAAAAGTAATGAATTAAATGAAATTTGAAGCCACACCTTTAAGTTCTCAGCAGTGCAATCAGAAAGTTGCCATCCATGATCACAGTCTGAAAAGGTCCAAGATCCTTTAGACGTATGACGGAACATACTTTTATAGTCACCTGAAGGATTGTTTCTAACCTACAATTTCACCCAACATATAACTTATAAGTCAGAGCAAGGCACAATTTGAGTCGTGTGTTTGAATTGATTTTTCATGTGTTTAATTTTTAGAAAGAAGGTACTACCTTGAGACCACCCTCCAAAAATTTCATAATATATAAAAAATTATTCAAAATGAGTGTTTAGAAAATGTATCTGAGAAGAAAAAAAGTCTTTTTAGTGATTTTTGTAAAAAAGTTGTGAATCCCTCTCTCAACATTTCTTAGTAAAATATCCTCACATGATGAGACTACCCGGCCTTCTAAATCTTTCTACTTTCACTCAGACCATGGCGACCACTACACTCTGTCGCCAGCCACCCAATGCCATTGATAACTACTTTCCGCGACCAAAAAGACCAAGGACTACTTCCACGATGGCTCACCAGTCTTTGGTCACTGATTGTTAATTAGGGATTGTTCGAAACTAGTGGTGATAAAAATCACGACAAATGACCAAGAAGATAGATTGTGATATTTAACTATACTTTATAATTATAAATATTTTGAGAAGTTTAGCAACCAAAATAGAATTTGGTTCTTTACTGCATTATAAATATTTTTAAAATTTTTATTATTTAAAATAATATCTCGAAAATGTAATTAGAGAGTTTCTTCCGAACAAAAATTAAAATATTAAAATGCACAAATATACTTTTGGAAAACATTTTTTTTTCTTAAATAGTCTAAAAAGTACTGTCTGAATTATTTACAAAAATTAATTAGCATATATTTAATCACCTGAGAGTTCTTGATGAATTGATGGCCATTGTTGAGGGCAGTCTCAATTTCATGTGTGATATTACAAGAAAGTAGAGCTCCCATGGCCAGAGCAGCATCCCATGATTGACTACCAAAACTTTGTATTTTCATACCATCTTCAGCCATCCAGAAATAGTCAGGAAGTCTGGCTAAATGCTTCTTCACACATTCACTATTTGGATCTTCAATCCAGCAAGCAAGCATGCATAGTGGCTAAATGTTAAAGATACAAGATACTATAAATCGAGGGATCTATACGTGTACCAAGATAGTTCTAGTTCAAAAGTGATCATGCGTGTTAATAAAAATATAAATATAGAGTGAGTAACTGGTGATGAGCTAAGAGTTGAGATGCAACCTTTTCGACGCAGCCAATGGTAATGTAGCGACTATTTTCATCCTCATAATGAATATGTCTCATAGTTTCATTCAAGGCTTTTTGACGAATCAATTTGTTAAAAGGCCATCGAGTCATGAGTGGTTCACTAAGTAAATAAAGAGTGTCCCAAAGCAAGTCTTGGACAAAGGGATGTGGAAAGTACATATCTTCCTGCAATATTAATCATACACACATATAATATAATTGGGTGTGGCCTAGCTAAGTTAAATATATAGAGAGAAGGATGTCTAGCATCGTACCACAGCACACATGTGACGAGCTTTCTTCCAATTAATTTGATGGTAAGGTTGTGTGTGAAGTTCGTCTCTTAATTGTAGAACAAAAGACGTTAGCGGTGCTTGAAACCTTTTGCCATACAAATAAGACATGGGCATGTAGGTGATTCGAGTGTAACACATCATGTTTGCTGTATGCATCAAGTGATCAATCAAAATTAAAGGTTTGATATATGTATGTACTTACGTTCATATATAAAAGCTTGTGTATAAATGTATATAATATGATGAATATAATAAATTTTAGTTTAGGGATACAGTTAAAAGTTGAACTTACATGGGTGGATGGGGAGCCAAGTGGGTAACATCCAATATTCAGGAGGCATGGGGTTGCTTCCAGACCAATCGAACACGTTTAATATCTTTTCATTATTCAGGTCAAAATATGTACATAAGTTGAACACTTCGTAATATAATAAGAGGTAGAGTCAATTAAAAAAAGTGAAAAATAGGTCAAGATTTTCATTTTCATTTTTGTATACCTTTAAATCATCAATTTTAGTCTCTATAATTTGAAACATATGTTCTGGTTCATCTACTAACTTTAAAGTATGATCATTTTCTAAAAATTCTCAAATATCCAATTTTTGTTGTTCATGTACTTTCAATATATCTAAATTGTAATAAATAACAAAAAATATTAAAGAATTTACAAATATAGCAATAATTTTCTAAAATTGCAAATATAACAAAAAGAATTATCTCATTTGCCCATTTTCTTATTTTTACAATTTATTTGAAGAAATTGCATGACAAAAACATTTAGAAAAATGTAGTTCATGACATTTCTTCTTTTGCAAATGAGAATGCTATCGACTTTTAAATTTTTTATTTTTATAATTTAGAAAACCTAATGACTATATTCTTTTAATCTTTTTAGCTATTTTTGCAAGCCCTCTATTTATTTGTGTATGAGCAGGTGTACTTTCATATTTTGGTATATATATGTCAACTGATGTATATCCTATTTGGTATATCAATGAAATAGAATGTACCGTAGTACTATAACTAATATTAGACTTTATAAAAATAGGTATTGAAATTTCAAAATTGATAATATGGAGATGAAATTGATATTTATACCGAGAGCCATGTCTTTCCCCAAGAAGGTATGGAGGTGACACCACCGCGTTGTCGTATCCAATTTCTGGATCTGGAAAGTTGCTCAACCTCAGGTCCTTCCCCAAGTAAACGTAAAGAGATGTAATTGAAGGTAGTGCAGAACATGTTACTGTGACCACCTACATGCAACCCCCATCCGCCATCTTCATTCTGCAAAGTATTATTAGTATAATTTTACATTAATCAGTCATTTACTCTATGTCCCTCTACCTACATGGTTTTTTTAGTGAAATATATGTGGCTATGAGAATCTGAACCTCTAAAAAAATGCATGTTTTATGGTAGTGAAGCTAAATTCAATTTGGCAAAGTAAACTTTTTTTTTTTTTTTTTGTAGTGTTTTACATTCTACCACTATATACTTTGAAATTTATAAATTTTAATGATAAGAGAATATGATTTACTTGATGGTTATAAACATAACGCAACATTTCTTTCTTGTGCTCAGGACTCAATATTGTGTCCATTGTACCCATAATGTACATGCAAATTAGCATAGGGCACAGGTAAAATAGAGGGCCTGATGATTCACTTGGCCAATGTCCATCACTTGCTTGTATGGCTGCTAGGAAATATGCTCCTCTTCTCATTGCATTTGATGCCTTATCATAACTTATTTCTTCTCCATCTTCAACTTTCACCTGTGGTATACTTTGTTTGAACTTTTTCTCTCTAAGAAACTGCACCCATATCATTTAAATTAATTATTGTTTTTCCATTCAACTTCATATAACAATTTGTAATATAATAACTTAAAAATATCAAAGTGAGCCAGTAATCGATATGTATTCCTTTTCTTGCGTAACGAACTATATATATATATATATATATATATATATATATATATATATATATATATATTACAGATATAAGTTTTGAAGACGGGATGGAGAGTAAGAGGTAAGTAAGAATGAATGAGAGAAAATATTTTTATTATTTCATTAAATATGTTTTGTTATATTTAAAATAATCTTGAAAATGATGTATTGATGTAATAAATGGTCATACAGTTGCATGATTTCATGAATTAATATGTCTTTTCGAAAATAACCATCTTTTCGAAGAAGATAAATAAGTTTCTTCTTTAAATTGCTTTTAATAACTTTTTCACAATCATTTTCTCTCATAAAACATTTATTTATTTTTTAATTTTTTCTTTCCAGTTTGGTTTATTTTTTCAAAGTATAGTATTGGTCAGATTTTGTGGACGAAGTGCTACTTAATTTGTTTTATTACGAGAGAAAATTACCAATGAAATTCATTAAAACGAGTAAAATTGTCTTAAACAGACTACGTGAATTCGTTAGATTTAGATTCTTTTTACAAAGAAATGTATTTTTCATTTTCTGGCGATATTATATATGAAGATGGAAATTCTAAGGAGGTGTCCACCTAGTGAAAATGTGTCTGACTCCGTGTTGTTTTTGTTTTTTTAAAAAATGATCAATTTGAAACCATAAAAGTTAAATGTACCTATTCTCATTCTTAAAAACTTGAAAATGATGTTACCTGGAGGCGCCAAAGCAAGTCACCACTAGGAAAACCTTTGAGATGATTTTTTGTAAAACGTTGGCGTAAGTGTTCGATTTCCGCTTGCTCTTCGGGAGTTCCTGCATTTGGATCAAATTCCCATATTTGTCTTCCTACAAAGTTGTTCATGGAATAGATGTAAGGATCATTTCCACCCTCACCTATCTTAAGTCTCCACATGATCGATCTTAGATTTGCAAAGAAAACCTTAAACAAAAGGACTAGAAAAGTTCAAACAAAAGGACTAGAACTCGCAGGTACGGAAGGGGAGAAACAACAAAGCAATGTAATAATGGCCATGAAGTTTATACATAATCAATATTCATTTTCTTGCTATTGTGCAAAGTTTCTCATATGTTTAGTTTGCCATCTCCCGACTCAAATATATATACATGCCCACTTCCACCTATTTACAATAATATAAAAGATTGAAACAGAGTTTACAATTGCTTGATTTGAGGAGAAATGCTCTCATTTTCCTATATTTAATGGAATGGTCAGGTCACCATTTATGTAGGAAAATTTTCTTGGATAATGGAAATACAGAAAATCAGATAACTACGTAGAATTTATATCACTTATTTCAGCTGGACCCAATCTATTGATTGGGAATTATTCCACCTTCCAACCAAAATGTTAAAAGATGGAAGTTTCTGAAAGGTGAAGCCGTGGCTGAACAATTTGACGACTCGTGGAAAGCTTGGCATTCACTGCCTCACCTACCCAAGTTGGCAAAATGCATAACAACACCATATTTACTCAAGTGGTCAAGTACTGTGTACTCATAAAGGCTTGAAGTCCACAATATATTTGGAGTGATATTATGTCGGTGGAAAAGTAATTAATTTTTGTTTGATAATTTGTTTAATCAGTTCATGGCTAATTTTCCAATTTTATTTCTTCACTTCTTTAAAACAACAAGTTAGTATGTTGTATGAAATTAAACTATGAACTTATGTAATTTGATCCTTTGTTTAGACCGTATTTAAGATTATCTTTTAGAACATTAGAAGTGATTAGGTAGAAATCTTAACCGCATTTTGAGCGTTCGGTTGAGCCGATTATGAACAAAATTGCTATAATCAGTTTTGAATGATGTTTGTTCTCATATATTACATTTTTTAAAATATGTTTCTCACTAGGTGACGCACCCCATCAACTTCACTTCATTAATGATAAGAAAACAAGTACATCGAAACAAAGGAGAAAATAAAAAGAGGCTAGAGATAAGCTCCAATGAGAAAAGTTAAACTTGCACGAAGATATAAAGCAATTAAGCTTGAACCGTACTTGGCGAAGATGATAGATCTGCTAGTCCACTATCCCGTGAGCCCACAAATGTCAGATCAATAATCAATTATTTCTTGTCTTTGAAGATTCAGTTATTTCTTTCCAGCCAATGGACTAAAGGACCGGTGAAATAGTATTGAATTTGATGATGCCACTTCGATTCTTTTGGTTGATGGAGCAGAGTTCATTATAGAGGGAAGCAATGTTCTGATGATCATAATTTTTCCAGCTCAATAGGTTCTCCGATTTAGTCCAAAATTTCTGAGTAGCATAGCAAGAAATGAAGATGTGGTCAATATCTTCATAGTGTGTTTTATAGAATGCACCAGTTTGGATTCAGATGAGCATTATTTGATGCATCTATGTATAAGGGTCAAGATAAATTAAGAACCTGCATTTTTGGGGATGTTTGATTTCCAGAGATTGCTAAAAAAATTTGGGTTTTGACAGATGTCTCATCCATTTAGTTCCTGGCAATGTATAGTTTTTTTTCACAGAAACAATGCTAAATTTGCCATCATTTTTTAAATGCCATATCGGAGTATTAGGGCCTGATCTATTGTCACAAGGAGTAGTGAAAAGTAGGATTTTAAATCGTCCCATTGTTGGGATTCAAAGTTTCGAAGTGGTCTCCGAGGCTGAAAGTCCCATTCTGATGTGTTTTGGTTCCAAGCGTCTTTGACTGATCTATTTTGAACTTTTGAAAGCGGGAACAATCTTGGTCTGTATATGGAGAGAGAGCTTTTTTCATTCTATGCACTTTTCCAAAATGAGAGATTTTCACCATTGTTGATTTTCCATCTCACGTGAACAAGGAACCAATCCATCCTTTTATGATTTCCATGGGGCTTTCGAGCTACTATATTTTTCATAGGTGGGAATTTTTCCAATGAAGGATTGGTTGTATTCAGCTAAGATCATCCTTTTCCAGAGAGGATTTTGTTCAGAATAGAACCTCCAAATTGGTATCGACCAATCTGTTAACCCAAGCCCCCTTTTTCTTTTGGAGAAGTAGTGATGACAGACCACCTCATGAGATGTCTCTTCTAATTGGGATTTTTCCAAAGAGTTAAATTATGCCAGTGTCTTTCAATGGTCTTGTAAGTAGCAATAGGAGCAGCTTTGAAGACCGAAAGTTGATGTAGGTGGGAAGGTTGATGAGAGTAATTTTGCCACCTTTAGATATATAAGAATATTTCCAATTGCTCATCTGTTTGTGTATCTTTTCAGAAATATTATCCCCGAATTTTTATAACGAAGGTTTGCCTCCTAGTGGAACACCCAGATAATTAATAGGTAAAATTTATTTTTGTAACGACCAAACTATTTATACTAAAGTTGAGGTTATTACCTGAAAATAAATAACAATGTTGACAATTTCTTGAAAAGAGGAAAACTAAATTTTCATTAAAAGCACCATGAAAAACATGTTGCAACGAGTTTTACAAATATTAAAAATAATAAAAACAAATAAATGAAAATATTTAAGTTCAAAATACTTAAAACAAACCATGAAAAGCTGAAGCAAAGCTGTGTCCCCATATGACATGTCACAAATCCTTTCTGTTGGTTGCCAACTTTTTCTCTATCTTTATTTTGCCTGAAATGTTAAACATAGAAAAAAATGAGTATAAACATATACTTAATAAGGGACCCACTATTAGTTCTGCTAGGTGTCTGTTAACTTTCCATTAGGGCTTCGTAAGAAAGTACCCCAAAACTATCATGCTCCCGAACACATGCTATTCAGTGATTCCATAGGGACACATCTGAGTTGATCTCTATGAATCCGAAGGAAACACTTAAGAGAAACGGGTTGTAAGTGATCCCGTTTGACCACTCATAAAACTTAACATGACAGACTAGTAGTTCCATCGAACTCACATCGGTCATAAAAAAAGACATATGGTCATGACAGGCTAGTGGTCATGTCAAACTCACATCGGTTATAAAAAGGTGGTGATCCCGAGGGACACCCATATGAGTATAACCTTAATAGACAAAGTTAATTAACAAAACACTCATCCATAACATATAGCATATATCATAAACATCATAACATGACATGAATATCAATCATAATGTCCTTATATCAATCATATTAGTCATAACATATCGGTCATAACATCTCAGTCATTCATATCAATCATGTTATGCATTTTAGCTACATCAATACATAATGAAAAAACACATGCAAACGCTTAATTTAATTTTTGAAGGTCCAGTAGTACTAGAATCTCTTAATGAGAGATTAGCTTAATAAATCTTTCCTCACAGTGGAAATCGAGTATGACCAAAAAATGCAAATTCTTCATATGGTCCCTCCTCCATGGTTGTATCAAAACGATAGAAAAGCTCCAAAAAAGGCTTCCACAGTGGTGCTTAAATCCAAACTGGTGTGTTCTTTGTAAAACTCATTTAGAAATTATAGACCATATATTTACCACTTGCGACGCAGCCATTTTCATTTGGAAAAAAATTGAAAATTTACTAAATTGGGAACACGACAACACAAGCATAGCTGATTTTTGTGAACACATACGCCACATCAACCAAAAAAAACAAAAAAGGATCCATCTTGTTCAACACGATTGCCACTTTTCCCTTTGGTCCATTTGGCTGGAGAGAAACAATCAAATATTCAGCAACAAAGCCTGAACATAGACTGAATTATGGGAAGACATTAAATCTCTCACGGGACATTGGAGTAGTAGATCTAAACTCTTCTCTAAGTACAACGCTACTACTATAGCTTTAAACATTCATGCTTTTGTATAACTCTTGGGTTTGTTGAGCTTTTCTATAGCTCTTTCCTTTTATCTTTCCTTGCTTCCTGTACTTCTTTCTTAATATTAATGAAGCGGGAATGATGATGGTGCTAAGGGGGTGTCCACGTAGTGGAGATATCCAGGTGCACCTACTGACCCATGTATCCTTTAAAAAAAAAAAAAATCTTTCCTCAGCCAAAGTTTTCCAATAGATAGGTCCTAAACAGGAAGGGAACTCAATAACTAAAACAATAAAGTTAACCGTTGATTATTGACTCCAAAATCAACTCATTGGAAAATTTTAATTCCTCTAATTTAGTTAGTCCAAAAGAAATAAAAATTGATAGGTATATCCAAAACCATCAAAACTCACCCCCAAATGGCTAAAAAGATACCAAATATGCAACTTGACTTGGAGAAGGGATGCGACTCGGCTAGGAGAAAGGCAATCGACTCACATACAAGGGAGGCGACTTGAAAATGGCTCGGGTGAAGGGACTTGGCTCACGAAGAGGAGAGATGCATGACTCGAACAATGATGAAGTTGCACGTACGAGAAGAGTGGCTGGAAGGGAAAGGCTTGTCTCGACCGGCTCACTTGAGGCGGATGGAGAAGGAGACGACGAAAATGCAAAGATCGAACAACTTATCGATTTGTTTGACGCGATAGAGGACTTGACAACGTAGTTGGTGTGATGGGAGAGATAGTGGACTTTGCCATATTTATATTGAGACCAGAAGCAGGTTCAATGTAACGTCGAAAAAGTAAATATAATTTTGAAGTTAATTATCTTAGTTTTGTTTAATTAGTTTTAGTTTATCGGATATTATTTTGAATTCAATTATTGAAAATTATTTGATTTTGTGTGAATTGGAGTTAATTAAAGGTTGTTGGTGAACATTTAATAAATCGGAGATTTTGGACTTTTGGATTTATTGAGAATTAGATTAAATTAAATTTGTGGATTTTAAGAATTATGGAAAACTATATGTATTTGTGTGTATAATTATATATATAACTAATTTATGGAAGGTAAAAATAATTATATTTGGTGAGAAAATAATTATTTGTGAGAAGTTGGAAAGTGAAAGGAGAGGCCTTGATACCCCCTATTTGGAGTCTAATGAAATGGTATATATTCTCCACGTCATTTGTCAAACAAGCTCTACATTACTCTTCCAACATTGAAAACAGTGAGTCCTTACTATATAAAAATCTTTGTGGAAATATAAAATTCCCCAAAAAAATGTAAAATTTTCATCTGGTTTCTGATGCACAATGGGGTTTACACTTTTGATATTTTTCAAAGAGGCTGAGAAATCAATGTCTTAGTCAGAACTGGTGTGTGCTTTGTCAAGAAAGTGATAAGACTATTGATCATCTCTTCTCTTTCTTCTTACAACACTGCTCTGAAGCAAGATTGAAGCTTCGATTGACAGGAAAAACAACAATCAAAATTGTTGTAGCCATGTGGCTGGAGAGAAATAACAAATCAATATTCAACAACATATTTGCTAGCACTATTAACATTTGGAAGCATATTTCCACTAGATGGACACCTCCTGATGCACCTATTGATCCATATGTATCTTTTTAAAAAATAACAAAAATTTCTAACTTGGAGAAAAATCAGAGACAAGAAAGAAATCTATTACGTGAAAAGTTGCTAAAATTACAAAATAATTTTCTCACTCCCGAATCAAAAGAACATCCGTCAAAACTTTTGACCACTCACACTTTTTCTCTACTCTTCAACTAGAGAATACAACCAAATTTAATTAGAGTTAGATTATTGTCATTAAATTTTTTGTTGACATACATTTTCATATGAACTCGTCGTAAATTGGAAAAGGGAGAGAAAACAAAGCAATATGAAATTTATATTTATCAATATACATTTTCTTGCTATGATGCAAAGTTTCTCATACGATTTGTTTGCCGTCTCTTTCCACATTCAAATAGATCCAACTTCTACCTATTTCATTAACTAATTCCATATGTCAAAATTATCCAATAACAATCATCCATTATTGGACTAATTCGTTGGGTTTAGATTTTGCCATTCATTATTTGATCATCACATGTGAGCTAATTTAGAGAAAAATGAATGCTATATTTGTTGTTTTAAATTTATAAAATTTGACAAAATTATTCAAGGGTTAATAATGAGTTTGTGAACAACAATTTTACATGATGTCTTTTTGGTTAAATGGAGGAAGCAAGTGAAATTGATCGAGTATCAAATTTGGGATACTTAATTAATTTTTAGTATCTAAATTGATGAACGCGATAAAAAATTGATTTTTTGTTTTGAGCATTTTCAAATATAGCAAAATGAATCAAAATATTTATAAAATATAACAATATTCAAATTCTATCACTAATAATGATAAATGATAAACTTCTATTTGTGAATTGGTAGAAATAGATAGACTTCTATTAGTTTTTATCAATGTTACCGATAGATACGGATAAAAGTCTATCGGTATTTATCATTAATAGATACTGATAGAATATTATCAGTGTCTATATGATAGAATATCATGAAATTTTGTTATATTTTATAAATGTTTTCAACAATTTTATCATTTACAATAACTATTTTTTTTCTAAGTTGTGCATATGCGTCCAAGTATATATAGTATTTATTTAGGGGCACTTGTAGAAACAAACATTTTTAAAAAACTATATTAAGTAATTTTTAGATATAAAACCACTTTAAACTAGTGATAATTTTTTTCACTTCATGTTTTCAATTAATTATTTACGGTGGAATGAGTTGTTTATTTAATATGTTTGGATGTTATCACTACCACAATCTCAAAAAGCATAGATGTATAATCTACTAAATTTTGCATATTTGTTTATTGTGTTTAATAATCTTTTTTTCAAACAAGTCAAAGACTATAGTATGAAATTTAAGAGGAAAAAAAAAAGATAAATTTCAAAAACTAAAACTATAATGATTAGGATTTCTTTTGTTCCTCTACATTAATTAGTTGCCCATAACTTTAATTTAATATTGGGGTGTAGATAAAAAAAAGCAGAGCATTGAAGATATAAAAAGCAAAGCATTAAAGATATAAAAAAGAAAGAGGTGTGTCCATAAATGAAGAGTAGATATTAGGTGAAGATATGAATGATGTTATTGTTATTTATTGGGAACCATTCCCTTATCTTTTCCTTCGGGGTTGAATTTCTTAAAAAGAAGAAAAAATAAGCCGTTTGGCCAACACAACAATATCTTCTTCATCATCTTTTCTTTTCTTTTTTGACCAAATCAAAACACTCCCTCACTCATTGTTCTCTTTTCCTTTTCATAGTTTACATATCCTTTACATATCCTAAATTCAAATAATAAATCTAAAATTTAAATAATATAAATAAATTCAAATAATTTTTAGAACAAAATAATAAAGTGAAATAAAAAATTATTTTTACAATCAAATCATGTACTCGGTCTATGATTTAGTTAAATAAACATACAAAGAAAAAATGGCCTGAGGATTTGAAGGAAGCCAATTGCAACATGAATTAAATTATTTTACCAACATAATAATAAAATCAAATAACAAATATGAATTAAAATATTTTAACAACAAAAATGTGTATCCGAACGATTTAGATACCTTGTGACGAAAAAACCAGAAAAAATGATAGGGAAGAACAAAAAAATTGAAAGAAAAAATGGAGGGGAGGAACAAAGAAATCAGAAGGAAAAATAGAGGGGAAGAATACTTGTTTGCTGTGAAGACTGGAAGGAGTGGCTAACTTTTGGTGTAGGATGGAAGTGTGTAGAGAGATGTTGAAAATTGGAAGGCATAATGACAAAGAAAATAAGGGAGAATAAAAGAGACATAAGAAAATTTTTAAGTTGGAATGAGGCAGGATGGTTGAAAATTAGGGTTTTTAATGAGGCAAAGTCGAGTACTTGGTACATGACTTCACTACATGAAGGACACATGTCAGCTTTCACATGAACAAAGTTGTGTACACGATTTTGCCATTATATATACGACAAAATTGATCGTCAACGCTACTGTTGACTGCCAAACAATACACCTATATCGGAGTCGTGTATGGGGTACACAACTCCAATCAGACGTCATGGATCGAGTCCATGACTCTAGTCAGACGTCATGAACCGTGTCCATGACTCTAGTTAAACGTCGTGGATCGAGTCCACAACTCCAGTTAGATTTAGCGAAGTTGTGTATCGAGTACATGACTTCGCTCACCTATTTTTGACAACAGTTTTGAGAATACTTTAGATTTTTCATTATTTTTTTAAAAACACGTTATTTTAAAAAAAATTCAAAAAAGAAAAAGCGCATTAGAGGAAAAAAATTGCTGTTGTAGTACAATTTTAAATATTTTAAAAACATGAAAACTCAAAATTTCAAATTCAACAGCTACTAAATTAGTCCATCTTGATTTTATTCAACTTCGTTTTTGAAAAGTTCTTATTAAGTACAACTTGAGGGTGAGAGAATTTGAATTCCTAGGATCTCTTGTCCTCAGAATAAATAGATGTCAGTTAAGTCGAACTCATGTTGACATTCTATTCAAGATTACCTCTTAGTGCTTTTCTCACTTCACAACCAAAACTTTCTAATTTGTTTTTTTTTTTTAGGTTTTTGCACATATTACTTGTTTGGAAACACCTCTATGATTGATGATCAACCTAACTTTTGATTATGTTACTTCCCACTATCGCAGTTTTAATGTTGGTGATGATCGTATGTATAGTAGTCTGAGATCCGATCACGTGATTGAGCATTTCACCTATATCCATGAAAAAATCATAAAAATAAAAGTGAGTTAGGGATATGGCTAGTATTGCGTTAGGATGCTACACATGACCATCCTATAAGTTATATGAATATCTCTTATGACAATTCTAACGACGTATTATATTAACAAACGGTTAGAATTCATATACTTTTTATGGGGTGGGTCATCAATGGTAAAGGTACTTTCGAAAGAGGTCATATGTACAAAAAAATCATCTTTATTTTCTTCCCCTTTTCAAGCCCTAATAAGTTATGGAAACTATAATTTTTATTCTTTACCTCTCTCTTCTTCGAGCCCTAACAATTTGTCTCAATATTAAAATTATTTCAACATTGTCCTCTATTCATTACGATTTTCATGTCACTCACTTCTAAATTATATTAATAATGAATCGTACGTAAGAACTTCTTCCACTATTTTTCTCGTTGATTCAAGTGCATGAAAATCAATGCTACAGTAATTTCTTCTTTACATAACAAAAGCAATTATTAGTTAAGATATGTGGATAGATTCAATGCGGTGGAGATTATTGATCATGACACCATGAGCTTAACGTAATTGGTGGTTAATAGTGTGAGATTCCACTCCTAACTAAACTGACAGTGAGAGGAGTAATTGATAGTGTATGAAACACATTATCTTTTAATGCTTAATTCAAGCTCGTTTCATAATTTTACAATCTTATTTGATTTCCTTATAGGTTTTGAGCAAATTAAATTGTTGGTTGAGTGTGGTGATTATGTCATTTGGAAGCTAATTAGGATAATTTGCAGTCAAACATTGGCAACAGTAGGAAAGCGAGGCTTGTCTAGACAGAAAAGAAAACTTACAGCTTCTATTTTGTAATGTTGTGACAACCCACGACCCTAAACTCGGTGCTGTAAGATAGAATGGCTCTTACACGCTAAAAAAGTCTAGAGTGTCGTGGCACCGCGACTTACATTATAAATTTGTTCTTTTGGTGTCAGTTGGTTTTAATTATTAGATTCCAGCCACCCTAGACTTGTTTTCTCTCTATTTTTTTGACTTATTTCATGTGATTTTGGTTCTCGAACAACGCAACTGAAAACACAAGTATTTACGTGGAAAACTTCCAACTTCTTGGAGAAAAATCAGAGACAAAAAATAAATCTCCATTATTTGAAAAGTTGCTACAATCACAAAATAATTTTCTCTCCCGATCCAAATTACAAGGAACACTCTCTTAAAACTTTGACCATTTACACATTTTTTCTACTCTCCAACTAGAAAATACAAAAGAAATTTAATTAGAGAGCTAGCATACTACAACTTAAAAGTGTTTTTAATTGGAACAATTGAAAAATCAAAGACAGGAACTCTTTTTATAGCCTATAACTTTCCTAGACCCTAAAAAAATCTCACGACTTTTCTAACATTTTTTGATGTTGAATAAAATGCATTTTTAATATTTTGCGAAGAAATCCAACAATTTTCACCATCACCTGCCTTAAGCCTCTACGTCAACTCCCACATTGTCTCTTTTGCCACCTTGGATGGTTCTGCCGGCAACCCACTACCCACTCTCCTTTTGAAGCTCTATGAGCCCCATCAACACCCGACAATCCACTTCCAATCTCCTCATTTTCGCAATCCACAAAATAATGTAATTTGAGTAATTTGGTAATCAAATCAAGGGAGATATTTTAGGAAAATTTGAAGAATTGAAGTGCTTGTCTTTGGAGTTGTTTTTCTTAAAAGAATACATATACCCGGACATTTTCATTAGATAGGCATCTCCTTTAGCACCCTCACTAACGACTTAGGAAATTAAACAAAAGCTTGAATATTTAAAGCCATATAGCTAGCACAGTAATTGAAAAATATATTTGACCTGACTACTTCAAAATTGAGCGAGAGCTTGCACATCCTCCCAGAGATAAGTCTTTGATCTCTCCTTGTTTTCAAAATTTTGTTGTTCCTACCAATCTAAATGGTCCACAGGAAGACAAAAATGGTGTTAAAAATGAAGATATACCTTTCATGTTTTTCTGTTTTATTCAACATATATCTTTGCACAGAGAACAGTGTTGGTATTGCTTTTTCACCGATTAATCAAATGCTCAACCTTCTCCCAAATATTTGTAGCAACAACACAGGTTATAAATAAATGTATGTCTTGATAGTGATTTTTGCATAGGACGCACCAACTTGGGTTAAGGTTCCAATGTGGAGGTCTTTTTTGAAGATTTTCAGCAATGTTTATGCATTCACTTACATTTTTTGGAGAGGCTAGATTTCCATAAGTTGTTGAAGATAGATGGATTGGTGTTGATTTCATCTTTTTGATCAGTGACCATGTATGACTTTTTTGATAGATGCAATACTAAAATGACCACCCCGAACACAGATTCCAGTGAGGAGTGTCATAGCCATGGTTGCTATTTGGAGCATATAGGAAAGATTTTAATTTAGACCATTGTTTGATTTCAAAGCTTCTAAAAGCTCTTCTCGGTCGAATATCCCAATCAAGAGTATTTCGATTCCACATGTCTTTAACACTACCTTATTGGATTTTGGAGAGGACATACACACAGTCTTGGTCTGAACTGAGAGAGGGGGATTTGTCAGTCCACATCCCATGCAAGAAGGAAGTATTTTCGCCATTGTTTATCTTCCAATTAGTTTGAGCGAGAAACCAATCCACCCCTTTAATGATAGATCTCCATGGGCCATAAGACTACTATATTTACTTTTTGTTGGGATTTCTCCAATGCAACCTTGGTCATATTTGGCAATGATTAGTGTCTTTTCCACATAGGCTTTTGTTCTACATAGAATCGCCAAAGCCACTTAGTGAGTAAAGCATAATTTGTGTCATTAACACGATTTATACCCAAGCCTCCCTTATCAATTGGGGCTGTGATCTTGGACCATCTAAGAAGATGGATGTGTTCTTCACCAGGATTTTTCTAAAGAAAGTTTCTCCAGTGTTTTTCAAGGCTTTTACCAAAACCAATTGGAGCTTTGAAGAAAGAGAGCTTATATGTGGGTAGGCTGGCAAGAGAGGAGGAGATTGATTTTCCCACCTTTTGAAATATAAGAATATTTCCAACTGTTAAGATTTTTTTGTGAATTTTTCAGAGATATCTTCCCAGAAATGAGCTGATAAAGGCTTATTACCACCCAGCGGAACACCTAAATAATTTATAGGTAAGAACTGAATTGTTGATACCCTATCTGTTAGTCACAATTTCAGCTCTGTTTGAGTCAATATTGATAGAAGAGATGGAAGATTTGCTGTGGTTTATATTGAGACCAGAGGCAGCTTTAAAGAGATGCAAACCAAACCTATTTCAGTGGAGTCAATTGTCTTCTACAAAAAAAAGAATGTCATCAGCAAAAAGTAAATGAGTTAAGTTGAGATCCTCATTGAGCATTACTCCTTTTATTTTGCCATTTTGTTCCAGATGAGTAAGAATCTTAGCTTGCTGAGATAATCCATAGCCATTACAAAAGTAAAAAGGGAGATAGGACCACCTTGTCGAATACCTCTAGTAGGTTGTATTTGCCCTCTAGACCTTCCATTAATGATAATGCATGGAATATTGAACACTGATAATGCATGATTTTATCCACCTTCTCCATTGAGTAGAGAAGTTCTTCTTCATAAGCATGTAGTCAATGAATTTCCAGCTAACCTTATCAAAGGCTTTTTCAACACCATCTTTGGAGTTGTTGGTAACATTTGTTATTGTGCTGACACTTGTTGCTGATGTGGCAGAAGATTTGAATTTGATTGTATGAGGTTTTTTTGAGGTAACAACATATAGCACATCTCTTTTCATTAACCACCATTCGATATCTTCGAAAACTCACCTCCGGCCTCATTTTCACATCTCACAAACCCATTTGAGAATTTCTTCCATCGGCATCATCACCATCGATTGTCAGCAAACTCACCTCCCTCCCACCTTAATTGGAGCAGAATATGAGAGTCAGCTAATTTCCAACACCCACAACTTGTGGGTGTGGGTGTTGGAAAGTTGTAGGTGTTCTTCAAAATTAACGTCTCTTCATATTCTTTTGAGATACATATAGGAGAAGATAATAAGCATAATTGACTTGGACAGCTGGAAGCAAATATTGTACTCTACTTTGTCCATTTGAGAAGAAGAAAAAAACCCATCCACATATTATGATATAGATCTTAATTCTCTTGCCATATAAAATAAAGATGGTTAGCCCAATTCTTTATAGTTTGATTTACTTATCGAGAGAAGCTCCAGAACACATGCATCTGAACTTTATGACATTTTTATAGTAAAAGTATAAAGTCTCCATATTTTTTTTTTAATTTTTGAGTCCAAGTCTGCATATTTATTAATATATATAGTTTATAGGTTTATTAATTCAAGTCTTAACTTCATTGTTTTTTCTTAGAAGGCAGGGAAATCTTGTTGCAGTATTCTCCCAATGCCATCACTGGAAAAACTTCTCTATATGCTGGATAGTGTAACATGCAATTTTTGAAGAATACTCCAGTAATTTCCTGCACATGTAAACAATTAGAAGTTGTTAATTACATTGGTAATTAGGTATATCTATAAGTTTTAGAAGGAAACCAAAAGAAAAAAAAAAGGCATTGATCACCTTTTGTGGAAAATCACCATCTTCAGTTTGAGAATTGATCAACACCTTGGCAGCATGATGAATTGGATTGGGGTCTATATCTGCCTGTTAATTATATTAAGTAATTAATTAGTGTTATTTTGAAGCACATAAACTGATTTTGAAATAATTAAAATCATTTTTTTTTCAAGACGATTCTAAAATCTATCTCCTAGAAGATATTTCATTAAGCACATAGGACTACAAAAAGTTCAGGGCTTGGTGGACACTTTCTTGGGGATTTGTTTTCAACTGCGCTCTCCACTTCCCGTTTCAATCCATCTCTGTAAAATTTTTTGTTTTATTTTGCAGAGAGCAGAATGAGAGCTTTCCACAGAAAATTTGTAGATGTTGGGTTAGCTTCTATCTTTTTTTTCTTCAATTAATTAAATAGGCTGTTATAAAGGGTACATTTGTATAGAGGGTATTTGGTATTACCATGCATTCTTATTCTTGTATTTGTTTCTTATTATTGATGGGGTATTTATCCTTTGGCTGTGAGTTAATAACATATTTAGCCCAATTTGAATATTTTGACTTGAGCAATATGGTATCAAACAAAAACTTTTAGGCTCCTTCCATCGTCGTCAATGGTTTGGCCAACTTTGATTTTTTTTCCGTCGTGAGTTGCAACACCTTTTTATTCTCAGCCATGAGTTGTAGATTCAGTTCGCAGATTTCGTTTTCCACCGGATTTGTGTGGATTTCTTTGTTTCTTCGGTGCGCCTTTTTAGTGGGGTTCTTCGTGTGTTCTTTAATGGCCGAAGAAGATCTCATCAATCCTACTTCGTCGCTTGCATCAACTTCTTTTTCTCAAACCACCATAATTAGCTACGTGGATCCTTATTATCTTCATCATACCGATAATAGCAGCCTTACTATGGTTTCTGACCCTCTAACTAAAAGCAATTATGTCTCCATGGAGTAGATAGATGATAATATCTCAACTGTCAGTAACAAGCTTGGCTTTGTCGATGGGATGATTTCTTAACCTGATGTTTATTCTCCTCAATATCGTTCTTGGGTTATTTTCAATCATGTGATTGTCGCTTGGATATTGAATTCCATTTCTAAGGAGATTTTGGCTAGCGTTCTCTATTTTGACAATGCTCGTGCCATTTGGACTTCAACAGCGCTATCAAAGGAAAAGAACAGATCACGTATCTTCCAACTACAGCGTTGTCTTTCCAATCTAGCTTAGGAACAACAGCCGGTCACTGCCTATTTCACCCATTTGAAGACTCTCTGGCATGAATTAGACTCTCCCCATCTCCCCACTTAGCTTACTTACAAGGAATTTTTCTAAAACTTTTAAACATTCAAGATCAATTTTGATTATACATGAAAATTACATTAAAAAAAGTGTAAAGCTAAACATTAAATTATTGATTTTATAGGATAAAAAACAAAATGTTTTAAGTTATAAGTGAGAAGGAACTTGCCTGTCCAGCACATATCAAACCCATCAAACCCCATGCAGTTTGCACCAAATTTGACCGTTTCCCATCCAACGGTATGTATCTCTATGTGGTGCATTCAATGATAATAATCCAATCAATTTATAATATACAAAATATAAACATATAACTACAACAAAGTTGATCATTTTGGAATGCGAGAACCTTTCGAAAAAACATTTGATAGATCTTTGATATATTTTTTTTTCAAAGGTTATTTTAACATTTAAATAACTTTTGAAATGTATCGAAAATTCCATAAAAAAAAAGGCTTTATTTAACCTCTAAAAAAGTACATATTTTTCAAAAAAATTTTAAAAAACCTTCAATAAAAAGTACATATATCATTTTCAAAGGTTAGTAGTAATAAAAAGTAAAGATTATTGAAGGTTTTTTCAACATAAAATGTGTATTTTTCAAAAGATTTTATTAACTTTTGATAAATATATAGTTTTTTCAAAAGTTATTAATAATCCTTCAATGTATATCCTTTTGAAATGATTTTATTATTTTTTTTTGATAAAAAGTCAAAACCTATATTTTTTTTGGAAGGTTATTTATTATCCTCCGATAAAAAGTAAATATAACTTTTGATAAATGTACCTTTTTTTCAAAGGTGATTAATTATCCTCTAATAAAAAATAGATATTATCGAAGGTTTTCTCAGCACGTTCCATAAAATGTATATTTTTTTTAAAGGTTTTTTATTATTTCGTGATAAAAAGTATATATTTCTGAAAGATTTTTCCTAAACCTCTATATTATAGATAGCTATTACTGTCTCATCATTCTAAGTCTCAATTTTTATTCGAAATTGTAAAGTGTTTTGTTTTAAAAGTCAAAAGTAATATTGCAATTCTCTAAAAACAAATGATAAAATTTCTCCATAATTTACACTAAATTTTGTATCTCTGCCCACTTAGGGTTGGAAGAAGTTAAAAGATAAATATACATGTTGTTTTGTTACCTTCGTTGCACATGACAAGTAGCTCTCTCCAAACCCTCCTTCTGAATTTTGTATGTTAATCAGAAAATTAGCTCCTTTGCGAAGTGCTTCACAATTTTCATAAGCCTTCCCCGCCATTGACAATGCCTTAAGTGCAAACCACGTTCCATATGTATAGCAAATCCCCCAATTTCCGTACCTAAACACACAATGCATGAAAGTTCTACCTTATATAAGTGCTTTATATACGGATTACTCAAATTCAAATTTCGTTTGACCTAGATTTTGAAAACAAAACTGTATAACTTTTTTTTTTCGAGTTGTATAATGTTTTGTTTTCATCATTCCCTATAACATTCACACTGTTCCTCATGCTCGTGATAAACTAGTCTAATAAAATAATGTTTCTACTGTTGGAAGCGTATGATGAACACCTCAAAAAATAATCATCAAATAAAAAATATTTGAGAGGAAAAACAAACTTTATTGGAAGATTTTAACTTTTTCCATGTGTATTCTACTTCTCACTTAAATGATTTAGATTATAACATTTCAATCCATAGGATTGTCATGAGCATAGCTTATACCACAAATTAAACACAACAATTAAAAACCTTAGGCTTAATTAACATGAAACTCTTACAAAATTAACTCTAAACATTTTAACTCACCTCCTTTTAAAAACATGTTTAATTTTCAACGTCCACATGCTAGGCTTGGGAGGCAGGATGTTCTTCATTGTTTTCAAATCAAAAGTGAAACAAGAGTTTTTGAAATGGAACTTATGGGTAATTTGTATAAAAATCTCAATACTTAATATGTGTAATAATAAATAGGGTTACCAAGAACCATCAGGCAATTGTGTGTCCAGCAGAAATTGAATAGCCTTGTTGATAAAATTATTGATCTCTTCCTTTCTATGTGATGGGTATTGTTTCCTAAACAAGAGTATGGCTTGTAATGAAGATGAGGTGCACTCCACATGTCTGAAAATATTATTCATAAATTAAGAATAATATTAATTACCTTAACTAATTAGGTTTAATCAAATAAAATTCAAAATTTATGATTTAATTTAGTAGAATGAAAATTAATTAATGAAAAATCATACTCGTGATCGATGATTAGGTCTTCAAGAAATTCCACTGGATTGAGCCACTAAACTCCAAGGTAAAAATAATTGAATGAGTTTAAAAGATAGATTAATATGTTGAAGAACTTGACACGTCAAACATTTGCAACAATTTTTTTTATTGAGAAATTATGAATATGGACCTTTTTTTTTCTTTCAAACAAGCCGTAACAGTTAACGACGGATTAGTAAGGGCAGTCAAATATCTCAACAATTAGACACTTTTTGAGAGAAGATTTTTTTTTTTTATTCTCTCAATACTCACTCTCACTTTTCCTCACTCTAAGTTTGTCTATTTTTCTCTATATTTCTCTTGGATTACAAATGAGAACACATCTTCTATTTATAAGTGTGAGATCCTTAAGAGTCTAACCAAAAAGTACAATCGGTTCACATGCTCTTTTTTAATCCATAATATCTTGGATATTTCTGTGTATTTCAGTACCTAATGAAACTCTCTAGAATAATTCCTTAAAGCCTGAAGGAATGGACCCTTACTTCTGATATCATTTTACATATTCAACGTTAATTCTAAAATTCTAATATTTACACATTTTAAAGTCAAATTGTAAATATTTCAAGAAACTTCCCAACTTAACTAGTAGTACTTATTTTTGCCATTTTTGCCATTTTTGCAACCTAGTCCAAGCACTTAGCTAGTAGAAAAAATTGTGCAAATACTGAAAGAAAAAGAAAAGAAAAAAAAAGGAAAAGTTTTATTAACTTGCCAAACTATGGTTCGACAATAGACTATAAAATAATGGATGCATATTCAAGTAGATGGCAAGTATTTTTCGTATACCTCCATCCAGTAATAACTTGATGCTGGTTCCCAGGCTGGTATACCCCCATTTTTGCTTTGTAGGTTTAGGATGACATTAACAGCATCGTAGAAACGTTCAGGCTCCATTTTTTTGCCAACTATTTCAGGTGGTAGCAAGGAGAGAAGTAGACAACACTAGAAAAATTTTACAAGTTTCATTAATTATTGTTAATAGTCATAGCCATTAATGTGAAATTAGTAAAATAAATGAAAGTTAAAGCCACACCTTTAAGTTCTCAGCAGTGCAATCGGAAAGTTGCCATCCATGATCACAGTCTGAAAAGGTCCAAGATCCTTTAGACATATAGCGGAACATACTTTTGTAGTCACCTGAAGGATTGTTTCTGACCTACAATTTCACCCAACATATAACTTAGCTTATAAGTCTGAGTAAGGCACAAAAGCAATCGAGATGTAATGTTTGGATTGATTTTTTAAAATGTTTAATTTTGTAATATTTTACTATACTTAAAGATATTTTAGAAGTTTTGTTATTTAAAATAATGTCATCAAAATGTAACGAGGGAGCTCCTTCGAAAAATATTTAAAATGCAAAAATATAATTTTAAAAATATTTGTTTAACTAAATAATCTAAAAAGTACTGTCTGAGTTATTTATCAAAATTAATTAGAATATATTTAATTACCTGAGAGTTCTTGATGAATTGATGGCCATTGTTGATGGCAGTCTCAATTTCATGTGTGATATTACAAGAAAGTAGAGCTTCCATGGCAAAAGCAGCATCCCATGATTGGCTACCAAAACTTTGTATTTTCATACCATCTTCAGCCATCCAGAAATAATCAGGAAGTCTGGCTAAATGCTTCTTCACACATTCACTTTCTGGATCTTCAATCCAGCAAGCAAGCATGCACAGTGGCTGTGGTAAAGCACCATAACTTTGAGGATTTAATATGCATAGTATCCAAGTAATGTTTTAACCTATATATATCATATTAAATAAATGATAAATCGAGGGATCTATAGGTGTACCAAGATAGCTCTAATTCAAAAGTGATGCATGTTAATCAAAACAAAATATATAGAGAGATACTGTCGATGAGCTAAGAGTTGAGATGTAACCTTTTCGACGCAGCCAATGGTAATGTAGCGACTATTTTCATCCTCATAATGAATATGTCTCATAGTTTCATTCAAGGCTTTTTGACGAATCAATTTGTTAAAAGGCCATCGAGTCAGGAGTGGTTCAGTAAGTAAATAAAGAGTGTCCCAAAGCAAGTCTTGAACAAAGGGATGTGGAAAGTACAGATCTTCCTGCAAAAATATAATATTAGTTATAAATACATACATAATATATTATATTATACGATTTGGTATGGCGTTGGCTAAGTTAAATATATATAGAAGGAAGATATATCATATCTTACCATAGCACACATGTGACGAGCTTTCTTCCAATTAATTTGACAATAAGGTTGAGTGTGAAGTTCATCTCTTAGTTGTAAAATAAAAGAGGTTAGAGGTGCTTGAAACCTTTTGCCATACAAATAAGACATGGGCATATAGGTGATTCGAGTGTAACACATCATGTTTACTGTATGCATCAAGTAATCAATCAAAAGTCGAACGTTTCATATATATATATATATATGAAAACTTGAGTATAAATATATATAATATGATGAATATAATATTTTATTTTATTTTTGGATATAGTTGAAAGTTGAACTTACATGGGTGAATGGGGAGCCAAGTGGGTAACATCCAATATTCAGGAGGCATGGGGTTGCTTCCAGACCAATCGAACACGTTTAATATCTTTACATTATTCAAGTTAAAATATGTCCTTAGGTTGAACACTTCATAATATAATAAGAGATGGAGTCAATTAAAAAGTGAAAAATAGGTCAAAATTTTCATTTTAATGGTTGTATACATTTAAATGGTTCTTTTGTCACTATCATTTCAAACACAAAAGTATTTACAAATATAGCAATCATTTTCTAAAATTGCAAAAAAAATATCAATATATGAAGATGAGATTGATATTTATGTATAGTACTTTTACATATTGGTATATATATGTCTACTGTTGAATGTACCTGTAGTACTATATATATAATTAATATTAAACTTTAAAAAAATAGGTATTAAAATAAAAAAATTTACAATATGAGATGAAATTGATATTTATACCGAGAGCCATGTCTTTCCCCAGGAAGGTATCGAGGTGACACCACCACGGTGTCGTATCCAATTTCTGGATCTGAAAAGTTGCTCAACCTCAGGTCCTTCCCCAAGTAAACGTAAAGAGATGTAATTGAAGGTAGTGCAGAACATGTTACTGTGACCACCTACATGCAACCCCCATCCGCCATCTTCATTCTGCAAAGTATTATTAGTATAACTTTACATTAATCAATTATGTACTCTATGTCTCTCTACCTACGTGGTTTTTTTTTTTTTTTTTTTTTATAGTGAAACATATATGGTGTTTTTGAAAAAGATAGGGTGTTGAGAACCTGAACCTCCAAAAAAAATCTATATATATGACATGCTAGAAGTGAGTTTTTCTGCTTTCTTTCAGTACAATAGAGAATGAGAAAGTCAATAATACATGTTTTATGAGCTAAATTCACTTTGACAGAGTGAAAGTTTTTTTTGTATAGTCTTTCCTCCGTTTCTCCTCTTCGTTTCACTTTGCTTGTTCTTCGTTCGTTTCTCTTCGTTTAGTTTCTATTCGGATTTCCTCTTCTCTTCGTTCTCTTTTACTTCCATCATTTTCTAAATAAAAAAAACGTTTTTTTTTTTTTGTAAAAAGGTTCATTTTTCTAAAAAAAAAGAGGAGGGTCATTTTTGTCAATTTTCCTTAATCTTGTCGGACATATTTATTTAAATAAATAAATAAGGAAACAAACAATCAAGGGAACGCGAAAGCCCTATCTTTCTAGATTGTTCATCGTTTCCAGACTTTCGGTTCTGTTCTCAGATCGCTCTCAAGTTTCGTCGTCTCCTCAGGTACTCTCCATCTTCTTCTATCTCTTTCTATAACTTATTGTTGAACTTTTTTAGGTTTTCGAGAGAGACTGAGAGACGAAATGGAGCCGAAAGTGCCTAATGTCTTGTGTTTTTTGTTGCCGTAAATTCGAAATTTATGTTTGGTTTGAATTTTCTCTTTTGCTTGTAATTTCTGCTTCATAATACAGGGCTTTGTAATTGGTCATGTTAGGCTTCGTATTTGGATTAGAACGAGCTATAGTTGATCGTAAGCTTGAGGTCTATTGGGTTGGAGTTTGGTGCATTAGGTTTTTTTCCCCCCTCTATTCTTCATTTTAGCAATTGGGGTCCTTTGCTTCTTTTTTTTTTGTTGTAATTTTTATATTTATATGATTGCTCGATAAGCTTGTAGTGTAGAACTCGAGTGGGAAACATCAATGGCGAACAAAATTATTTTTTTCGATCTTTACATCAAGATGATATTCACTGAAGTTTTATGAAGATGGAAAAAAGGCTCAACATGACATGCATTCTTTCTTTTGGAATCCAGACAAATGCTAGTCTCGTTAGTCCTTCTATTAACACTCTTCTCCAAAAAACAATTCTTTAAGCACTTGAAGTAACCTCTTTGTAATTTTTTTTTTGCTACAAGGACTTTTGATTCCATAATTTTCCAAATACGCGTTATTTTGCAATCAATGTTTGGGAACGGTGATTGTGTAGGTTTTTAGTTAAAAAAAAGTCCTCCTTTCCTTGCAAATCTTTATTTAACTTATCATAAATGTGTAGGTTTTTAGTAAGCTTGAAGTGCACTGGTTAAAAGAAAAACAAAAACAAAGAAAAGAATAAGCAAAAGAAAGCTCGAGGCTCACTAGTATGCAATAGTCCTCTAGGGCTGTGTAGTGCAGTTTTTTTTTTTTGTTTTTTAAATTGAATTTTTATTTTTTTATTTTTGAGGCACACACTGTATTTAAATAACAAATAAATCTATGTGTAGATGTACTTATACATAAACATAATAATCACCATTCAATGTATTGAAGACCATTCATTTGATTTTTGCATCACTCCTATACTTCCTGTGATGAAAGAGGTTTAGAAATTGTCATGGTTTTCCTTGTGAGATAGTTGAGATGCGTGTAAGCTGGCCTTGACACTCACGGATAAATAAAAAAAGGTTCAGAAAGGAATATGCTTTGCTGCAATATTGACTTTCTCATTATTTATATGTGAGTAGATCATGAAACAAGATTCAAATATGGAAGCAGATTCTGCTTTTCCTGAATGTGAGGAGAAGGAAGTACGTATGTCTGATGTAGAAAAAATGGAGGGGAATGTAGAAGAGTTCTCGACTGAACATGAAGGCAAAGAGAAAGAAGCAGTATCTTCGGCAGTTCAAGAAGATAGCAAAATGAAAGAAGGCTCCCCTACAGAACAAGTAGATGACATGAAAGAAGCTGTAACTGAAGTTGGGAGCGCCACTGAAGCTGGGAAGTCTGCTCAAAAGTCCGTCAAAGAAGGGTTGCGTAAAAAGAGAATTGTAAAAGTTCTGAAAGTAAAAAAGAAAATTATAAAGAAATCCCCAGCTAACAGTGTGTTGAAAAAAAAAGAAGCACAGGTTGAACAGGAAGATGAAAAAAGGAAAAAGAGGTTCCTGTAGCTCAAGAAGTGGAAGAAAGTCCTTTGACTCAGAACCCCACTGAAAGTTCCAATCCAGAGTCAAAGAAGAAGAGTAATAATGAAGTTTTAAAGGTGAAAAGGAAAATTGTAAAGAAATCTCCAGCCAGTAGTCAAAAGAAGACTAATAAGCTTCAGAATAGTCCTAAGGTGCAAGTCAGAAAGAAAGTGGAGAATAGTAAGAGTTCGTTGCAGGAGAATGGGGAAGTAAGTGAAAAAAAGGTAGAAGATACTGAGGAGCCTAACCAAAAGGAAAATGTTAAGAAAAGTGTATCAAAAGAGGAGCATATAGAAAAGGGAGAAGAGACTTCTGCTAGTAAAAAGCAAAATTCTGAGTCTAAAAATAGCGTCAAGGAAGGGAAGATCATAGAGAAGGCTGGTTCTTCAAGTAAAAGCATAAAGAATCAGAAAAAGAAAGAAAAGGTTAGAGAGCAAAGGAGTCGAAGGGAAGATAAAAATAAAGAAAATCTTGGTGGACTGATTTTCATGTGCAGTGCAAAAACGAAGCCAGATTGTTTTCACTACAACGTAATGGGTGTTTCTGCTGGCAAAATGGATGTTGTCTTGGCAATTAAGCCTGGCTTGAAGCTCTTTCTCTACGATTTTGATCTCAAGCTTCTGTATGGGATTTATAAAGCATCCTCTACCGGTGGCATGAAACTTGAGCCAAAGGCTTTTAATGGGGCTTTCCCTGCTCAGGTTCAAGTTTTGTTAGTTATTATAAACTACTCCAGAAGCTATTCTTTTCATCTGCCAAGGACATTGTCTCAATTCGAAAATTAAAATTTCAGGTGCGGTTCAATATTTACAAGGATTGTTTTCCACTACCTGAGAATGTTTTCAAGGAGGCTATCCAAGAGAACTATTATGAGAAGCACAAGTTCAAAGCCGAGCTCACTGTTAAACAGGTGGATGTGTCAGGTTTCTTCTGCTAGCTTGGGTTTTCATTAGCACTCTTGATTCTCTTTTTCCTGTGGTGACATTCTAGGATTTCATTTTTTCAGGTTAGGAAGCTCTCAGATCTTTTCCGACCAGTTGCACTCCATTCGAGTGCTGCTCCTGTCTTGTCCCATGTGGAGGTACCAATTAGGGATAGAAATGTTTATGGGAAAGCTAAAGACATTCGGATTAGGAACTCTAAGTCCAAGGATGATGCCAGGAAAAAATACCATTTGTCATCTCATGGAAGGGATCGACAGAGAGAAGAGGCACCTAGACGTAGAGAGGAGGTTCCTCGTGATTTATACCTAAGCGAAAGGGACTATCGAACATATGGGCTCCGGGCAGAGAGAAGAAATTTAGACCCTGTATCTCGATCTTCTTTAGAAACATACCGCAGGGATCATGATAGGGACTATCCACTGAAACATCTAGAGCCTAGATACAGGGATGATGTCTCGACACACGCACAGAGAGAAATAGTCCATTCGGATCAAGTATACTTTAATGGGAAAGATTATCCAGTTTACAGTATTGATTCTAGACATCAAATATCACCTCGAAGACCAATATCTGCTAGTGGTACAGAACACAATGCTTATGATTCAATTTACAGTCGTTATGGCCTTTCTTCTATTGATCCATATCTGCTTTCATCAAGGAGGGAGGAAGCAGCCCCTCCAACTTATTCAAGAAGTTATTTAGCTGATACTGAACCCATGAGACATGCTGCTGGTTCTCTATCGCATTACAATCAAGTGCACTACAAAGATGTGGAAAAAGATACAATGCCGGTTTCATCGCTGTACTCATTCGCTGGTCCATCGTTCTCTTATCGCTAACTTTGATTTCCATTTTTTGTCCAGAATTCCATATAGCAATAGAACTTCGACTGCGTATGAAATTTTGAGTCTCAGACCCTCATTGTGCAGTTGGAATTCCATCTTACCTTTTTAGTAGTGATAATGTGACGATGGGGGAAGTAGGGTTTTGGCTGTTGTATTGGATTTTGTTGGCGAGTGCTTAATTACTTGCAAGATTGCTCTATCAAACTGGGGTTCTTAATCATTGCTGCACTTGTTTTTGACGCGATGTAGAATTTGAGGATGATTGCAAATTGTTGATGAAAAATCTCGAGTAGGTCAAGAATAATGTGAATATGGAGGACGTTATTTATGTAGCACAATTGTTTTTAACGATTTCACTTTTTGTAACTCTAGGTAGTTTTGTAAAGTTAGGCAGGTTTGCATGCTTCTTATACAGTACATTGTTTAAATTATATTTTTATCTTATTTTGATCTTTAAACTTTGAACAAATTTTGTTTAGGATGTTGGATTTAGTCCTTGATCTTTTAAAGAAGATTGCGTGATGATGGGCACTGGTTGCAATTTGAGAATGCAGTCTCCATTACGAGTTTACTCACATTTTTTAGATTAAGAATAATTAGAACCGTGAACAGGGACTTTCTAGTCAATGACTATCCTTTTCATGTTCAATGAAAAACACAAGAACGTTTATTTGAATGGTTTTTGGTTCGAGTTTGAGTTCAATTTGGTAGATTGAGATGGGCACAGGACACTATGTTTCAATATCAGTTAGATTATTGTAATCTTGGAAAGCAAATAGTCTCTAGTGTTAAACTACATAGATCTAACTAAAATAAACCATGCCTGCTTATTTGGAATCATGTCGACCACATAAATGCCCATTCGATCTAAAATAGTGGCCACGCCAATAATTTTTGAAAAAAACATTTTGGTAGATATCAAAATATAACAAAATTTAAATTTAGGGAATGGAATGAGATTTAAACCTTGTTTATTATGGTATTTTGAAAATATTTTAGGATGTGATTGATCTATCAAATTTGGAAATAATAGTGGAAGTAGGAATTTGTGTTGAAACTGGTATTGAGCTTTTGAACGCCTCGAACAGAAACACTTGTAACTTGGTCGCTTGTTGAATTAATCACCTGGATGATAGTTCTCTAGAAGATCGATACATATATAGAATGCCTAGATTGGTCACCTAGATAAAATGCCTAGATTGATGGTCACTTGGACGGAACACCTAAATAGTATGCTTAGCTACAAGATAGAATCTTGTAAGATGAAGGTTGAGTTGTGGAACATGCTTTCTTTAGGACGTTTCGTGGCTTTTCTCAATTATAAATAACTCTTAATATTGCAACGTTGTCTCAGGGTAAAACAACCTAATAATTGACCGAAGTTGCATCAAAATCGATTGAAATATCGAACTCTCATAGAGAGAATTTTGTAAGAGATAAGTTTTTTGATGATTCAAAATGATACGAGAAGATGGACTATATATAATATATAGGCTTCATACCACCTTAGTCATAAGAGCATTAATGCCTGCGGATCTGTAACGCCTCAATGATCATGCTAAAAACATAATGTTTCAATGTCATGTTAAAGCGTAATGCTTCAACGATCGATGCGTTAAGCGATCAGAGCACCTAGCCCCTTAACACCTCACCTCTAAACGTGTTTATACAATCTCAATGCCTCGTCTAATGCCTTCAAGGTTTTAATGTCTCAACAAAACTTTACTAATTTTTATTAATAAAAACAAAATAAACATTTAATAAAATTATTATTATTTTATTCTTCACCTCATCAATCCTATTAGATTTACGAAGTGATATCAACAAATCCACATTTGTTCATCTTCTCACTTCCTCTAACACATGAATATCCCAACTTCAAATTCTTCCTTTCCTTTAAGACATGAATATCCCAGCTTCAAATTCTTCATCCAATAGTTCGTCATAGCCACCAATGTAACAATTGTCTAACTCTGAATAGATTCCACAACTACGCCTCATCTCATCGGAAACCCCACCAAGTTTTTCGTTGCCACCACAGTAGTCACCTCCATAACCGTTTGATTCCACAATTTCCGATTGCATCTCTCTTGCCACCCTCTCCTTAACTATATGGTGCTCCACTCTCCACCTGCATATGGTATTCCACCACCATCTACTCCCGCATTGTCTCTTCATGACTGTCTCAGACAGTATGCTGTTGGCAACCTCACCACCAACTCCGTCCAAATCTCTGACCTCATCAACATCGTACACTCCACATCCAGCAAAGCCTCCTCAATCTCCTCCTCCTTGATACAACGAAACCACTTTAATCCTCCCCTTCTGCCGCCACCACCACCAACACACCACTGCCATAACCCACACAAGCCCATATAAGCATTCACTTCCGGCCTCCTTTTCTCATCTCAGTGACAGCCGCCTTTTTTATTGGTACCACAGTAGCCCTTTGGTTGGGTACTGAGCAACATTATCGATTGATAAATCTCTAACTTTAGGTCTTTCTTAAATCAAGAGGTGTGTAGGATGTGTGTCCGGGGAATAGTTGCTTCAAAGTGAATTACTCTAGATACAATTATGTTATGAATTTTTTTGATTTATTTTGAGTATACGGATTTCCTTAAAGATTCAAACTTTATTTTCATTTTTTTTTTTATGAAGTTTTTCTACAACAAAAATCTAATAGATTTCAGATTTATGTAAAATTCTTTTCCATTTCGAGAACTTCTTATATATGTTTTATGCCATCTATGAATTTCCTCCCATTGCCGCCACAAACTCACCTCCCTCCCCCTCAATTAGAACAGAACATAAGTTGTGGGTGTTAGAAAATTAACACTCTCATCTTGTGCTGCAAGGATTTATTGCCGTTACCATTCAAGAGCATATTTAACGACGAAAGAATGCAATGCGTGTACAACTGGTTAAGTTATGTCATTTCTTTTATGATATATACTCAAAGATAATAAGCATCAGTGACTTGCACGGTTGGAAGCAAATATTGTAAGTCTGGAAACAAATCTTCCCATCGACATTTATGATATACATCATCTGAACTTCCTCTCATTTTCGTAAAAGTATTCAAGTCTTCATTTGTTTTTTCTTTTTGAGTCCAAGTGATTGATATAATGTTTGTAGGGTTAATTAATTCAAATTCAACTTTATTGTTTTTTCTTAGAAGGCAGGGAAATCTTGTTGCTATATTCTTCCAATGCCATCACTTATTTCTTCTCCATCTTCGATTTTCACTTGTGGAATATTTTGTCTGAAATTTCTCTCAAAGAAACTGCACCCATATAATTTAAATTAATTATTTTTTTCCAGTCAACTACTTAGGAATTTGTAATCCAATAACTTAAAAATTGAAGAAATCAAGTGAGTATAGTTCATTGTATCGTTTTCTTGAGATATAAGTTCGTAGATATAATTAAATTTGGAAGACGGCAGACAGAAGAGAGGACGGTAAGAGAGAGAAGAGTGATTATTATTTTTTTAAAATTTAGTTTGATATGTCATAACATATCTTAAAAATAGAAAAAAAATAAGAAAATTGTTGAAAAGTATAGCAAAATTTTACTATCTATAAGTAATAGCTCACGAAAGTTTCATGTTGACATTTATAGTTGATGGTCAGTAAAATGTTGCTATATTTATAAATAACTTGATTCGTTTTGCTATATATATATATTTGAAAATGATAAAGAGATATTATGTGAAAACAATAAAAATTGAAAACACACTAATTTACATGGAGAAAAACCATAAAAAGAAAGAGATAGTATGTGAAAAATTGCTACAATCACAAAATAATTTTCACTTCTGACATCGATTGCACGTAATACTCTCTCAGAACTTTTGACCATTTATACATTTTTTCCACTCTCTCTAACTAGAGAATACAAAAGCAATTTAATTAGAGTTAGCACAATAAAATTTAAAAATGTTTCCAACGGAGACAATTGAAAAACCAAAGACAAACTCTTTTTATAGCCTATGACTTTCTTATTAGACCATTTTAATGTAGAAAAAACTCACGACTTTTCTAACATTTTTTGACGTTGAACAACTGCTCTTCTAATATTTGTTGTCAAAAGGAAGGATTTTATTTTTTGAAAAACGAGAGTCCCTCTCTCTAGAATTCACTCTGCCGCCCACACTTCATCACCAGCTGACCAGGGAACGGGCAACACTAATGGACAACTGGTGAGCTTCCCCTGAACTCATAATTACTTCAAGCAACTGCATTAATTCCAAAAATTCTTTGATTCATCTCAGATTGATCTTTGAACTTCAATCCTATTAAGGTACTTCCATCTACCATTTACTTTTATTGTTTCTTCTTGTACTTCCCTTTCAACACAGATCAATGGCTTTCTTGCATCAACTTCCCCGTTTATGCTCCATTGAGAAGAAGGATTTCGTGATATTTGTGGACAATAGACCCAGAGAACTGAAGATACTTATCATAGAGATGGGGCCTTATAAATCTTTTTCAATAGCCATATCACACAAGAATCACCAGAATGGCTTCAGTCCACCTTCAAAACCCTCTTAGACACCAAGAACGACTAGATTCTTTGTTAAAAAGAGATTTGGAGGAATATTGTCTGTGGGTCCAGAAGAGTTACAACAGAAAAGGGTACCTAGCAGAGATTTTCCGTGTTGATGACAGAAGTCGAAGATGCTACATTCTAATTCCTGAAGGTACATACAGAAATGGATGGACCAAATTTGTTGAAATGTTGTCTAGTAGAAAGGAAACAACCAAGAAAAGGAAAGTATCAACCAATTAACCAGGTTATAAAGAACGCTAGACTATACAACTCCAACACTTCATCTGATTTCGATAGCCGGCCGAGACGATACAATCTTATGCTAAGGTTCTTACACAAGGAAGTTCTTTTGAACTCATCCAAGCCATACAAGGCAGAATCAAAAGGAAAAAAAAGACTATTTTTTCACTGGAGTAAAACTAATGTGTAAAAACAAGGAGATATTTTCATGCCGATTAGAGAAAAATAATGGAAAAACTAAAAGACCAATGTGACACGATTTTCTCTTTAATCCTTTTCATGCTGAAAAAGCTTTAATTTTCTTTGAGGATAGAAGTCAGGCAAAGCTTCTTTGCAAAAACAGGAGTTGGACCACGGTCCAGTTTGAAAATTGGAACCACACCAAGCACGCTGTACCAAGACTGCTCCCGAATTATAGCAGATGAACGAAATTCAGAGGTATTCCTCTAATTTTGGTTGAGCTTTGACTCAAAGCCATATCACTTTCTGGTTCTTCATAACTATTATTAACAATGTCTCACACATCTTATGAACCAAGTAGAGCTTTCACTCGAATACACCAGCTGCTATAATTTTCTTTCGTAAGTCGGTTACTTGGAAGGAAACTAAATTGTTGTTTCCCATTTGCAAAAAAACAATTTTTTTTGTACTCCGAACTCAATCTCTAATACCATTTTGTTGGAAGCTTATGATGAACACCCCAAATAGATAATTACCAAATATAATATTTAAGAAGAAAAACAAATTTTATTGGAAGACTCTAACTTTTTATGTGCATTCTACTCACACTTGGATAATTTAGATTACAACATTTCAATCCTATTTATAGGATTTTCACTAACATAACTCATACCACAAATTAAATACAACAATTTAATACCTACACTTAATAAATATGAAAACTCATGCTAAATTAACTTTTTCCAACTCTCACTCAATCAATTCACATATAACTTATTTATTTAAAGCATGTTTAATTTTAAGTTATGCAATTTCTTTTGAGATACCATATACGCGAAGATAAAAAAATCCCAGCCACATAGATCTTAATTCTCTTGCCATATAAAATAAAGATGGTTAGCCCAATTCTTGAGAGTTTGATGTTCTTATCGAGAGAAGCTCCAGAACACATGCATCTGAACTTTATGACATTTTCATAATAAAAGTATAAAGTCTCCATTTTTTTTTTCTTTTTGAGTCCAAGTCTGCATATTTATTAATATATATAGTTTATAGGTTTAATTAATTCAAGTCTTAACTTCATTGTTTTTTCTTAGAAGGCAGGGAAATCTTGTTGCAGTATTCTCCCAATGCCATCACTGGAAAGACTTCTCTATATGCTCCATAGTTTAGTGTGCAATTTTTGAAGAATACTCCAGTAATTTCCTGCACATGTAAACAATTAGAAGTTGTTAATTATATTGGTTAGGAATATATGTTTTAGAAGGAAACAAAAAAGAAAGAAAGAAAAAATCGAACTCATCACCTCTTGTGGAAAATCACCATCTTCAGTTTGAGAATTGATCAAAAGCTTGGCAGCACGATGAATCGGATTGGGGTCTATATTTGCCTGTTAATTAAGTAATTAATTAGTGTTATTCTAAAGCAAATGATTTTGAAATAATTAAAATAAATAATTCTTTTTCAAGACGATTATAAAATAGAGGTAGATGCTCGAGGGGAAGGGTGGATTATTGGGGATTTGTTTCCCATCTGAGCTCTCCACTTCCCGTTTCAATCTTTATCTCTGTAAAATTGTTTGTTTTTACTTTGCAGAGAATAGGATGGGAGTTTTCCATAGAAAATCTGTTAAGATTGCTTTCCCTAATTAATTAAATAACTTCTATTGAAAACGTGAAAATTTAAAATTTAGAGAAATTTGCTTAAGATATCCTTGAAGAAGGAAATAAATACATAAAATTTGATTATATGAAAACTACATTCAAAAGGGGTAAAAAGTTAAACATTAAAATTATTGATTTTAAAGGATAAAAAGCAATATGTTTTAAGTTATAAGTGAAAAGGAACTTGCCTGTCCAGCACATATCAAACCCATCAAACCCCATGCCGTCTGCACCAAATTTGATCTTTTCCCTTCCAACTGTATGTATCGCTATATGGTGCATCCAATAGTATTAATAATCCAATCAATATATAACTGATGCAATAATTTATAATTGGTTAAATTATATATATATATTATATAAAATGTTGTTTGAATAAACCTTTCAAATTGCGAAGAAATCTTTCAGACATTTTAATAAAAACTAGAATCTAGAACTGAGGTTTTACAGTGACCTATAAAGGAGAGATATATTTTAGATTAATGGCAGATTATTCCAAGTCTCAATTTTTATTCAAAATTTTAAAAGATTTTGTTTTGAAACAAATAACAATGTTCCCCATAACTTATATTATGTGCCTCTACAATTAGGGTAGGGAGTAAATTAACAAACAAAGGCTAAATGGTAAAAAATGTCTCCCAACTTGGTGGTGTGCCTAAAAAATGCCTTTAAACTTTCAAAAGTTTAAAAAATGCTCTTGAACTTTTGTAAATGTTTAAAAAATATCTTAACCGTTAGTTTTAAATCTTAAAGTTTTGTTTAAAAAATACTTATACACTTTTCAAAAGTTTCATAAATACCCTTAAACTAAAAAAAAAAAAGTTAAAAATACTTTCATCAATCCAATGTTTACACCAAATTTCTTACCATAAAAGATAAAATCAAAAAATTTAAGTTAAAACTATAGTTTAAATTTATATCGATATGTCAATATTTCTATAGATATTTTCACATTTCATGGGTTTGATATCGATAGAAAGAGTGAATCAATATTTTAGTTATATTGTAGAAAACTACACCAATCGCAAGAATTGAACAACAAAATGCCAATAATCTAAATAATAGAAATGTTTACTTATTTAAAAATAATAAAATATAATCTAAATAATATAAATGTTTACTTATTTAAAAATAATAAAATATTTATGAGGCATTTTTAAATATAGAAAAAAATTAAAACTATTTAGCAAAATCTATAAAAATTTTCATAACTTATTTAACTTTTAGTTGGAATGATTTTGTAAATAGTTTCAATTTTTTTTCGTCCATGAGAATTTTTCAATATATATTATTTAGTGACTTAATTTTAATTTTTAAACCTTTTGTTTTTATATTTTTTCATAAATATTCGTCGGAATTGAAATTCCTATAAAATTAAGATTTTGTTATAGGAGAATTTTTAAAAATAGCAAATTTTACAAAATATTTATAACCTATAGTAAATTCTATCAGTGATAGGTGATAGAAGACTATTAGCAATAGAATTAAAAAATTTGCTATAACTTGTAAATATTTTAATTTATTTTGTTGTTTTTAAAAATGCCCATTTTGATATACTCATCAACATCGATACTTAAAACCTTGGTTAAAATATAAAATTCAACAAAATCTCATAAAATTTTAAAATAAAAATTCTCCTTAAAACACACTAAAACAATAATTAGTAAAATAAAAAAGTTATCACGTTGATAGATCCATCAGACTATCACCCTTTGTTAATAATCAAATACATTTTTTATTTGACAATTAGTTGTATGTTAATTACAACAATAACTATTGAGGGTGGTTGCATACGTGATCTGTCACTGTGTTAATAGTGAAATAAATTTAAAATTATGGTTTTAACTTAAAATTTTTTGTTGGTGGAAATATTGGTGTAAAATTTCGAATTAATGAAAGTATTTTTGAGCTTCTTTTAAGCTCAAGAGTATTTATAAAATTTTTCAATAGTTCACGTATTTTTAAAACAAAACTTTAACGATTTTTCTATTAGAATAAATAGTATTTTTGAACCATTTTTTAAATGTTAAAAGACATTTTTGAAACTTTTAAAAGTGGAGGGGCATTTTTTTTTTTTTTTGTAATTTAACCAAATATAAAGATGCATGTTGTTTTGTTACCTTCGTTCCACATGACAAGTAGCTCTCTCCAAACCCTCCTTCTGAATTTTGTATGTTAATTAGAAAATGAGCTCCTTTGCGAAGTGCTTCACAATTTTCATAAGTCTTCCCCGCCATTGACAATGCCTTAAGTGCAAACCACGTTCCATATGTATAGCAAATCCCCCAATTTCCATACCTATGTATTCACACACAATGCTTGAAATTTTTTCTTTCTATAAGATTTTTGGACGGATGACTCTAATTTCATGTTGGAAATTTCTTTTGGCCTAGATTTTGAAAACACAACTCTGTAACTTTGTTTTAACAAATCATAAAAGGGCAGTGGGATAAGAAGGCACATCTACATAACTAGATAGTGCCCTCATCATCGCCTAACACCAAGAGTTGTATAACTTTTTTGCTTTCATCACTCCCTGATCTCACATTCACACACACTCTTGTTTTGTACTTGTGATAAGCTAATCTAATACAATAATATTTTCACATGCTAGGCTTGACAATTAGGATGTTCTTCATTGTTTCTAAAATGAGAGTCAAACGAGATTTTGAAGTGAAACTTGGGGGTAATAATTTGTACAAAAATCTCAATA
Source organism: Cucumis sativus (assembly GCF_000004075.3). Classification (NCBI taxonomy): domain Eukaryota; kingdom Viridiplantae; phylum Streptophyta; class Magnoliopsida; order Cucurbitales; family Cucurbitaceae; genus Cucumis; species Cucumis sativus. The sequence goes on from NC_026656.2 coordinate 2,544,077, forward strand.
CGCAATATGTGTATTAATAAATAGGGTTACCAAGAACCATCAGGCAATTGTATGTCCAGAATAAATTGAATAGCCTTGTTGATAAAGCTATTGATCTCTTTCGTCCTATGTGATGGGTATTGTTTCCTAAATAAAAGTATGGCTTGTAATGCAGATGAGGTGCACTCCACATGTCTGAAAATAATATTCATAAATTAAGAATATTAATCAACTTAATTACGTTTAACCAAATACAATTCAGAACAGTATAATTTGATTTAGAAGAATGAGAATTAATTAATGAAAAAGCATACTCGTGCTCGATGATTAGATCTTCAAGAAATTCCACTGGATTCAGCCACTAATTAAGCAGAAGGTAGGATGAGTTTAGAGATAGACAATATATATGTGGAAGAAAGTTTACATACACTTTTGTTTTTTTAAAAAAATAAAAAAACAGTAACGAGAGATCATTGGGTACACTTAAATTTTTTCTAAATATTTTGACTAGGTTGATCCATTCATCGATTATACCCCAATCTCTCCACTGTGAACACTTTTTGAAAGAGGACCTTTTTTTTTTCTTATTACTTGCTCACACCTTTTTTCTTCAGTTTGTATAACTTTATCTTTAGCTTTTCTATTGATGTATAAATAGAGGCATTCCTATTTATAGGTGAGAGATCTTTTGAGCCCAAGTGAAAAAGATTGTTCTAGACTTTCTTATATATTTCTGTGAGCATTTCATTAATTACCTAAAGGAATTCTCTAGAATTTAAATGTTATGATATTTCTAGATTTTAATTTTGAGTTATTTATTTATTTAGATTCTACATACTTCCTAATTCTAAAGTACTTATGATATCTATACATTTTGGACATCTTGTAGATACAGTTCAAGAAAACTTCTAGGCTTAGTTAGGGTTGCTTATTTTAACAATATATGCTATAATATTAAAGGATGAGGAAAAGGTTAAAACAACATTTGTTACCATTTTTAAATGCAAATGTTAAAATAAAAAGAAAAAGGGAAAGTTTTTTAAGGTGTCAAACTATTGTTGGACTATGAACTATAAAAGAAATGGGTGTTCGCTCTCGAGATCGATGCATCTAAATATATTTTCCTTTTTCATATACCTCCATCCAGTAGTAACTTGATGCTGGTTCCCAGGGTGGTAGACCCCCATTTTTGCTTTGCAGGCTTAGGATGACATTAACAGCATCGTAGAAACGTTCAGGTTCCATTTTTTCGCCAACGATTCCAGGTGGTAGCAAGGAGAGAAGTAGGCAACACTAGAAACATTTTACAAGTTTTCATTAACTATTGTTAATAGTCCTAGCCATTAATGTGAAAAGTAATGAATTAAATGAAATTTGAAGCCACACCTTTAAGTTCTCAGCAGTGCAATCAGAAAGTTGCCATCCATGATCACAGTCTGAAAAGGTCCAAGATCCTTTAGACGTATGACGGAACATACTTTTATAGTCACCTGAAGGATTGTTTCTAACCTACAATTTCACCCAACATATAACTTATAAGTCAGAGCAAGGCACAATTTGAGTCGTGTGTTTGAATTGATTTTTCATGTGTTTAATTTTTAGAAAGAAGGTACTACCTTGAGACCACCCTCCAAAAATTTCATAATATATAAAAAATTATTCAAAATGAGTGTTTAGAAAATGTATCTGAGAAGAAAAAAAGTCTTTTTAGTGATTTTTGTAAAAAAGTTGTGAATCCCTCTCTCAACATTTCTTAGTAAAATATCCTCACATGATGAGACTACCCGGCCTTCTAAATCTTTCTACTTTCACTCAGACCATGGCGACCACTACACTCTGTCGCCAGCCACCCAATGCCATTGATAACTACTTTCCGCGACCAAAAAGACCAAGGACTACTTCCACGATGGCTCACCAGTCTTTGGTCACTGATTGTTAATTAGGGATTGTTCGAAACTAGTGGTGATAAAAATCACGACAAATGACCAAGAAGATAGATTGTGATATTTAACTATACTTTATAATTATAAATATTTTGAGAAGTTTAGCAACCAAAATAGAATTTGGTTCTTTACTGCATTATAAATATTTTTAAAATTTTTATTATTTAAAATAATATCTCGAAAATGTAATTAGAGAGTTTCTTCCGAACAAAAATTAAAATATTAAAATGCACAAATATACTTTTGGAAAACATTTTTTTTTCTTAAATAGTCTAAAAAGTACTGTCTGAATTATTTACAAAAATTAATTAGCATATATTTAATCACCTGAGAGTTCTTGATGAATTGATGGCCATTGTTGAGGGCAGTCTCAATTTCATGTGTGATATTACAAGAAAGTAGAGCTCCCATGGCCAGAGCAGCATCCCATGATTGACTACCAAAACTTTGTATTTTCATACCATCTTCAGCCATCCAGAAATAGTCAGGAAGTCTGGCTAAATGCTTCTTCACACATTCACTATTTGGATCTTCAATCCAGCAAGCAAGCATGCATAGTGGCTAAATGTTAAAGATACAAGATACTATAAATCGAGGGATCTATACGTGTACCAAGATAGTTCTAGTTCAAAAGTGATCATGCGTGTTAATAAAAATATAAATATAGAGTGAGTAACTGGTGATGAGCTAAGAGTTGAGATGCAACCTTTTCGACGCAGCCAATGGTAATGTAGCGACTATTTTCATCCTCATAATGAATATGTCTCATAGTTTCATTCAAGGCTTTTTGACGAATCAATTTGTTAAAAGGCCATCGAGTCATGAGTGGTTCACTAAGTAAATAAAGAGTGTCCCAAAGCAAGTCTTGGACAAAGGGATGTGGAAAGTACATATCTTCCTGCAATATTAATCATACACACATATAATATAATTGGGTGTGGCCTAGCTAAGTTAAATATATAGAGAGAAGGATGTCTAGCATCGTACCACAGCACACATGTGACGAGCTTTCTTCCAATTAATTTGATGGTAAGGTTGTGTGTGAAGTTCGTCTCTTAATTGTAGAACAAAAGACGTTAGCGGTGCTTGAAACCTTTTGCCATACAAATAAGACATGGGCATGTAGGTGATTCGAGTGTAACACATCATGTTTGCTGTATGCATCAAGTGATCAATCAAAATTAAAGGTTTGATATATGTATGTACTTACGTTCATATATAAAAGCTTGTGTATAAATGTATATAATATGATGAATATAATAAATTTTAGTTTAGGGATACAGTTAAAAGTTGAACTTACATGGGTGGATGGGGAGCCAAGTGGGTAACATCCAATATTCAGGAGGCATGGGGTTGCTTCCAGACCAATCGAACACGTTTAATATCTTTTCATTATTCAGGTCAAAATATGTACATAAGTTGAACACTTCGTAATATAATAAGAGGTAGAGTCAATTAAAAAAAAGTGAAAAATAGGTCAAGATTTTCATTTTCATTTTTGTATACCTTTAAATCATCAATTTTAGTCTCTATAATTTGAAACATATGTTCTGGTTCATCTACTAACTTTAAAGTATGATCATTTTCTAAAAATTCTCAAATATCCAATTTTTGTTGTTCATGTACTTTCAATATATCTAAATTGTAATAAATAACAAAAAATATTAAAGAATTTACAAATATAGCAATAATTTTCTAAAATTGCAAATATAACAAAAAGAATTATCTCATTTGCCCATTTTCTTATTTTTACAATTTATTTGAAGAAATTGCATGACAAAAACATTTAGAAAAATGTAGTTCATGACATTTCTTCTTTTGCAAATGAGAATGCTATCGACTTTTAAATTTTTTATTTTTATAATTTAGAAAACCTAATGACTATATTCTTTTAATCTTTTTAGCTATTTTTGCAAGCCCTCTATTTATTTGTGTATGAGCAGGTGTACTTTCATATTTTGGTATATATATGTCAACTGATGTATATCCTATTTGGTATATCAATGAAATAGAATGTACCGTAGTACTATAACTAATATTAGACTTTATAAAAATAGGTATTGAAATTTCAAAATTGATAATATGGAGATGAAATTGATATTTATACCGAGAGCCATGTCTTTCCCCAAGAAGGTATGGAGGTGACACCACCGCGTTGTCGTATCCAATTTCTGGATCTGGAAAGTTGCTCAACCTCAGGTCCTTCCCCAAGTAAACGTAAAGAGATGTAATTGAAGGTAGTGCAGAACATGTTACTGTGACCACCTACATGCAACCCCCATCCGCCATCTTCATTCTGCAAAGTATTATTAGTATAATTTTACATTAATCAGTCATTTACTCTATGTCCCTCTACCTACATGGTTTTTTTAGTGAAATATATGTGGCTATGAGAATCTGAACCTCTAAAAAAATGCATGTTTTATGGTAGTGAAGCTAAATTCAATTTGGCAAAGTAAACTTTTTTTTTTTTTTTTTGTAGTGTTTTACATTCTACCACTATATACTTTGAAATTTATAAATTTTAATGATAAGAGAATATGATTTACTTGATGGTTATAAACATAACGCAACATTTCTTTCTTGTGCTCAGGACTCAATATTGTGTCCATTGTACCCATAATGTACATGCAAATTAGCATAGGGCACAGGTAAAATAGAGGGCCTGATGATTCACTTGGCCAATGTCCATCACTTGCTTGTATGGCTGCTAGGAAATATGCTCCTCTTCTCATTGCATTTGATGCCTTATCATAACTTATTTCTTCTCCATCTTCAACTTTCACCTGTGGTATACTTTGTTTGAACTTTTTCTCTCTAAGAAACTGCACCCATATCATTTAAATTAATTATTGTTTTTCCATTCAACTTCATATAACAATTTGTAATATAATAACTTAAAAATATCAAAGTGAGCCAGTAATCGATATGTATTCCTTTTCTTGCGTAACGAACTATATATATATATATATATATATATATATATATATATATATATATATATATTACAGATATAAGTTTTGAAGACGGGATGGAGAGTAAGAGGTAAGTAAGAATGAATGAGAGAAAATATTTTTATTATTTCATTAAATATGTTTTGTTATATTTAAAATAATCTTGAAAATGATGTATTGATGTAATAAATGGTCATACAGTTGCATGATTTCATGAATTAATATGTCTTTTCGAAAATAACCATCTTTTCGAAGAAGATAAATAAGTTTCTTCTTTAAATTGCTTTTAATAACTTTTTCACAATCATTTTCTCTCATAAAACATTTATTTATTTTTTAATTTTTTCTTTCCAGTTTGGTTTATTTTTTCAAAGTATAGTATTGGTCAGATTTTGTGGACGAAGTGCTACTTAATTTGTTTTATTACGAGAGAAAATTACCAATGAAATTCATTAAAACGAGTAAAATTGTCTTAAACAGACTACGTGAATTCGTTAGATTTAGATTCTTTTTACAAAGAAATGTATTTTTCATTTTCTGGCGATATTATATATGAAGATGGAAATTCTAAGGAGGTGTCCACCTAGTGAAAATGTGTCTGACTCCGTGTTGTTTTTGTTTTTTTAAAAAATGATCAATTTGAAACCATAAAAGTTAAATGTACCTATTCTCATTCTTAAAAACTTGAAAATGATGTTACCTGGAGGCGCCAAAGCAAGTCACCACTAGGAAAACCTTTGAGATGATTTTTTGTAAAACGTTGGCGTAAGTGTTCGATTTCCGCTTGCTCTTCGGGAGTTCCTGCATTTGGATCAAATTCCCATATTTGTCTTCCTACAAAGTTGTTCATGGAATAGATGTAAGGATCATTTCCACCCTCACCTATCTTAAGTCTCCACATGATCGATCTTAGATTTGCAAAGAAAACCTTAAACAAAAGGACTAGAAAAGTTCAAACAAAAGGACTAGAACTCGCAGGTACGGAAGGGGAGAAACAACAAAGCAATGTAATAATGGCCATGAAGTTTATACATAATCAATATTCATTTTCTTGCTATTGTGCAAAGTTTCTCATATGTTTAGTTTGCCATCTCCCGACTCAAATATATATACATGCCCACTTCCACCTATTTACAATAATATAAAAGATTGAAACAGAGTTTACAATTGCTTGATTTGAGGAGAAATGCTCTCATTTTCCTATATTTAATGGAATGGTCAGGTCACCATTTATGTAGGAAAATTTTCTTGGATAATGGAAATACAGAAAATCAGATAACTACGTAGAATTTATATCACTTATTTCAGCTGGACCCAATCTATTGATTGGGAATTATTCCACCTTCCAACCAAAATGTTAAAAGATGGAAGTTTCTGAAAGGTGAAGCCGTGGCTGAACAATTTGACGACTCGTGGAAAGCTTGGCATTCACTGCCTCACCTACCCAAGTTGGCAAAATGCATAACAACACCATATTTACTCAAGTGGTCAAGTACTGTGTACTCATAAAGGCTTGAAGTCCACAATATATTTGGAGTGATATTATGTCGGTGGAAAAGTAATTAATTTTTGTTTGATAATTTGTTTAATCAGTTCATGGCTAATTTTCCAATTTTATTTCTTCACTTCTTTAAAACAACAAGTTAGTATGTTGTATGAAATTAAACTATGAACTTATGTAATTTGATCCTTTGTTTAGACCGTATTTAAGATTATCTTTTAGAACATTAGAAGTGATTAGGTAGAAATCTTAACCGCATTTTGAGCGTTCGGTTGAGCCGATTATGAACAAAATTGCTATAATCAGTTTTGAATGATGTTTGTTCTCATATATTACATTTTTTAAAATATGTTTCTCACTAGGTGACGCACCCCATCAACTTCACTTCATTAATGATAAGAAAACAAGTACATCGAAACAAAGGAGAAAATAAAAAGAGGCTAGAGATAAGCTCCAATGAGAAAAGTTAAACTTGCACGAAGATATAAAGCAATTAAGCTTGAACCGTACTTGGCGAAGATGATAGATCTGCTAGTCCACTATCCCGTGAGCCCACAAATGTCAGATCAATAATCAATTATTTCTTGTCTTTGAAGATTCAGTTATTTCTTTCCAGCCAATGGACTAAAGGACCGGTGAAATAGTATTGAATTTGATGATGCCACTTCGATTCTTTTGGTTGATGGAGCAGAGTTCATTATAGAGGGAAGCAATGTTCTGATGATCATAATTTTTCCAGCTCAATAGGTTCTCCGATTTAGTCCAAAATTTCTGAGTAGCATAGCAAGAAATGAAGATGTGGTCAATATCTTCATAGTGTGTTTTATAGAATGCACCAGTTTGGATTCAGATGAGCATTATTTGATGCATCTATGTATAAGGGTCAAGATAAATTAAGAACCTGCATTTTTGGGGATGTTTGATTTCCAGAGATTGCTAAAAAAATTTGGGTTTTGACAGATGTCTCATCCATTTAGTTCCTGGCAATGTATAGTTTTTTTTCACAGAAACAATGCTAAATTTGCCATCATTTTTTAAATGCCATATCGGAGTATTAGGGCCTGATCTATTGTCACAAGGAGTAGTGAAAAGTAGGATTTTAAATCGTCCCATTGTTGGGATTCAAAGTTTCGAAGTGGTCTCCGAGGCTGAAAGTCCCATTCTGATGTGTTTTGGTTCCAAGCGTCTTTGACTGATCTATTTTGAACTTTTGAAAGCGGGAACAATCTTGGTCTGTATATGGAGAGAGAGCTTTTTTCATTCTATGCACTTTTCCAAAATGAGAGATTTTCACCATTGTTGATTTTCCATCTCACGTGAACAAGGAACCAATCCATCCTTTTATGATTTCCATGGGGCTTTCGAGCTACTATATTTTTCATAGGTGGGAATTTTTCCAATGAAGGATTGGTTGTATTCAGCTAAGATCATCCTTTTCCAGAGAGGATTTTGTTCAGAATAGAACCTCCAAATTGGTATCGACCAATCTGTTAACCCAAGCCCCCTTTTTCTTTTGGAGAAGTAGTGATGACAGACCACCTCATGAGATGTCTCTTCTAATTGGGATTTTTCCAAAGAGTTAAATTATGCCAGTGTCTTTCAATGGTCTTGTAAGTAGCAATAGGAGCAGCTTTGAAGACCGAAAGTTGATGTAGGTGGGAAGGTTGATGAGAGTAATTTTGCCACCTTTAGATATATAAGAATATTTCCAATTGCTCATCTGTTTGTGTATCTTTTCAGAAATATTATCCCCGAATTTTTATAACGAAGGTTTGCCTCCTAGTGGAACACCCAGATAATTAATAGGTAAAATTTATTTTTGTAACGACCAAACTATTTATACTAAAGTTGAGGTTATTACCTGAAAATAAATAACAATGTTGACAATTTCTTGAAAAGAGGAAAACTAAATTTTCATTAAAAGCACCATGAAAAACATGTTGCAACGAGTTTTACAAATATTAAAAATAATAAAAACAAATAAATGAAAATATTTAAGTTCAAAATACTTAAAACAAACCATGAAAAGCTGAAGCAAAGCTGTGTCCCCATATGACATGTCACAAATCCTTTCTGTTGGTTGCCAACTTTTTCTCTATCTTTATTTTGCCTGAAATGTTAAACATAGAAAAAAATGAGTATAAACATATACTTAATAAGGGACCCACTATTAGTTCTGCTAGGTGTCTGTTAACTTTCCATTAGGGCTTCGTAAGAAAGTACCCCAAAACTATCATGCTCCCGAACACATGCTATTCAGTGATTCCATAGGGACACATCTGAGTTGATCTCTATGAATCCGAAGGAAACACTTAAGAGAAACGGGTTGTAAGTGATCCCGTTTGACCACTCATAAAACTTAACATGACAGACTAGTAGTTCCATCGAACTCACATCGGTCATAAAAAAAGACATATGGTCATGACAGGCTAGTGGTCATGTCAAACTCACATCGGTTATAAAAAGGTGGTGATCCCGAGGGACACCCATATGAGTATAACCTTAATAGACAAAGTTAATTAACAAAACACTCATCCATAACATATAGCATATATCATAAACATCATAACATGACATGAATATCAATCATAATGTCCTTATATCAATCATATTAGTCATAACATATCGGTCATAACATCTCAGTCATTCATATCAATCATGTTATGCATTTTAGCTACATCAATACATAATGAAAAAACACATGCAAACGCTTAATTTAATTTTTGAAGGTCCAGTAGTACTAGAATCTCTTAATGAGAGATTAGCTTAATAAATCTTTCCTCACAGTGGAAATCGAGTATGACCAAAAAATGCAAATTCTTCATATGGTCCCTCCTCCATGGTTGTATCAAAACGATAGAAAAGCTCCAAAAAAGGCTTCCACAGTGGTGCTTAAATCCAAACTGGTGTGTTCTTTGTAAAACTCATTTAGAAATTATAGACCATATATTTACCACTTGCGACGCAGCCATTTTCATTTGGAAAAAAATTGAAAATTTACTAAATTGGGAACACGACAACACAAGCATAGCTGATTTTTGTGAACACATACGCCACATCAACCAAAAAAAACAAAAAAGGATCCATCTTGTTCAACACGATTGCCACTTTTCCCTTTGGTCCATTTGGCTGGAGAGAAACAATCAAATATTCAGCAACAAAGCCTGAACATAGACTGAATTATGGGAAGACATTAAATCTCTCACGGGACATTGGAGTAGTAGATCTAAACTCTTCTCTAAGTACAACGCTACTACTATAGCTTTAAACATTCATGCTTTTGTATAACTCTTGGGTTTGTTGAGCTTTTCTATAGCTCTTTCCTTTTATCTTTCCTTGCTTCCTGTACTTCTTTCTTAATATTAATGAAGCGGGAATGATGATGGTGCTAAGGGGGTGTCCACGTAGTGGAGATATCCAGGTGCACCTACTGACCCATGTATCCTTTTAAAAAAAAAAAAATCTTTCCTCAGCCAAAGTTTTCCAATAGATAGGTCCTAAACAGGAAGGGAACTCAATAACTAAAACAATAAAGTTAACCGTTGATTATTGACTCCAAAATCAACTCATTGGAAAATTTTAATTCCTCTAATTTAGTTAGTCCAAAAGAAATAAAAATTGATAGGTATATCCAAAACCATCAAAACTCACCCCCAAATGGCTAAAAAGATACCAAATATGCAACTTGACTTGGAGAAGGGATGCGACTCGGCTAGGAGAAAGGCAATCGACTCACATACAAGGGAGGCGACTTGAAAATGGCTCGGGTGAAGGGACTTGGCTCACGAAGAGGAGAGATGCATGACTCGAACAATGATGAAGTTGCACGTACGAGAAGAGTGGCTGGAAGGGAAAGGCTTGTCTCGACCGGCTCACTTGAGGCGGATGGAGAAGGAGACGACGAAAATGCAAAGATCGAACAACTTATCGATTTGTTTGACGCGATAGAGGACTTGACAACGTAGTTGGTGTGATGGGAGAGATAGTGGACTTTGCCATATTTATATTGAGACCAGAAGCAGGTTCAATGTAACGTCGAAAAAGTAAATATAATTTTGAAGTTAATTATCTTAGTTTTGTTTAATTAGTTTTAGTTTATCGGATATTATTTTGAATTCAATTATTGAAAATTATTTGATTTTGTGTGAATTGGAGTTAATTAAAGGTTGTTGGTGAACATTTAATAAATCGGAGATTTTGGACTTTTGGATTTATTGAGAATTAGATTAAATTAAATTTGTGGATTTTAAGAATTATGGAAAACTATATGTATTTGTGTGTATAATTATATATATAACTAATTTATGGAAGGTAAAAATAATTATATTTGGTGAGAAAATAATTATTTGTGAGAAGTTGGAAAGTGAAAGGAGAGGCCTTGATACCCCCTATTTGGAGTCTAATGAAATGGTATATATTCTCCACGTCATTTGTCAAACAAGCTCTACATTACTCTTCCAACATTGAAAACAGTGAGTCCTTACTATATAAAAATCTTTGTGGAAATATAAAATTCCCCAAAAAAATGTAAAATTTTCATCTGGTTTCTGATGCACAATGGGGTTTACACTTTTGATATTTTTCAAAGAGGCTGAGAAATCAATGTCTTAGTCAGAACTGGTGTGTGCTTTGTCAAGAAAGTGATAAGACTATTGATCATCTCTTCTCTTTCTTCTTACAACACTGCTCTGAAGCAAGATTGAAGCTTCGATTGACAGGAAAAACAACAATCAAAATTGTTGTAGCCATGTGGCTGGAGAGAAATAACAAATCAATATTCAACAACATATTTGCTAGCACTATTAACATTTGGAAGCATATTTCCACTAGATGGACACCTCCTGATGCACCTATTGATCCATATGTATCTTTTTAAAAAATAACAAAAATTTCTAACTTGGAGAAAAATCAGAGACAAGAAAGAAATCTATTACGTGAAAAGTTGCTAAAATTACAAAATAATTTTCTCACTCCCGAATCAAAAGAACATCCGTCAAAACTTTTGACCACTCACACTTTTTCTCTACTCTTCAACTAGAGAATACAACCAAATTTAATTAGAGTTAGATTATTGTCATTAAATTTTTTGTTGACATACATTTTCATATGAACTCGTCGTAAATTGGAAAAGGGAGAGAAAACAAAGCAATATGAAATTTATATTTATCAATATACATTTTCTTGCTATGATGCAAAGTTTCTCATACGATTTGTTTGCCGTCTCTTTCCACATTCAAATAGATCCAACTTCTACCTATTTCATTAACTAATTCCATATGTCAAAATTATCCAATAACAATCATCCATTATTGGACTAATTCGTTGGGTTTAGATTTTGCCATTCATTATTTGATCATCACATGTGAGCTAATTTAGAGAAAAATGAATGCTATATTTGTTGTTTTAAATTTATAAAATTTGACAAAATTATTCAAGGGTTAATAATGAGTTTGTGAACAACAATTTTACATGATGTCTTTTTGGTTAAATGGAGGAAGCAAGTGAAATTGATCGAGTATCAAATTTGGGATACTTAATTAATTTTTAGTATCTAAATTGATGAACGCGATAAAAAATTGATTTTTTGTTTTGAGCATTTTCAAATATAGCAAAATGAATCAAAATATTTATAAAATATAACAATATTCAAATTCTATCACTAATAATGATAAATGATAAACTTCTATTTGTGAATTGGTAGAAATAGATAGACTTCTATTAGTTTTTATCAATGTTACCGATAGATACGGATAAAAGTCTATCGGTATTTATCATTAATAGATACTGATAGAATATTATCAGTGTCTATATGATAGAATATCATGAAATTTTGTTATATTTTATAAATGTTTTCAACAATTTTATCATTTACAATAACTATTTTTTTTCTAAGTTGTGCATATGCGTCCAAGTATATATAGTATTTATTTAGGGGCACTTGTAGAAACAAACATTTTTAAAAAACTATATTAAGTAATTTTTAGATATAAAACCACTTTAAACTAGTGATAATTTTTTTCACTTCATGTTTTCAATTAATTATTTACGGTGGAATGAGTTGTTTATTTAATATGTTTGGATGTTATCACTACCACAATCTCAAAAAGCATAGATGTATAATCTACTAAATTTTGCATATTTGTTTATTGTGTTTAATAATCTTTTTTTCAAACAAGTCAAAGACTATAGTATGAAATTTAAGAGGAAAAAAAAAAGATAAATTTCAAAAACTAAAACTATAATGATTAGGATTTCTTTTGTTCCTCTACATTAATTAGTTGCCCATAACTTTAATTTAATATTGGGGTGTAGATAAAAAAAAGCAGAGCATTGAAGATATAAAAAGCAAAGCATTAAAGATATAAAAAAGAAAGAGGTGTGTCCATAAATGAAGAGTAGATATTAGGTGAAGATATGAATGATGTTATTGTTATTTATTGGGAACCATTCCCTTATCTTTTCCTTCGGGGTTGAATTTCTTAAAAAGAAGAAAAAATAAGCCGTTTGGCCAACACAACAATATCTTCTTCATCATCTTTTCTTTTCTTTTTTGACCAAATCAAAACACTCCCTCACTCATTGTTCTCTTTTCCTTTTCATAGTTTACATATCCTTTACATATCCTAAATTCAAATAATAAATCTAAAATTTAAATAATATAAATAAATTCAAATAATTTTTAGAACAAAATAATAAAGTGAAATAAAAAATTATTTTTACAATCAAATCATGTACTCGGTCTATGATTTAGTTAAATAAACATACAAAGAAAAAATGGCCTGAGGATTTGAAGGAAGCCAATTGCAACATGAATTAAATTATTTTACCAACATAATAATAAAATCAAATAACAAATATGAATTAAAATATTTTAACAACAAAAATGTGTATCCGAACGATTTAGATACCTTGTGACGAAAAAACCAGAAAAAATGATAGGGAAGAACAAAAAAATTGAAAGAAAAAATGGAGGGGAGGAACAAAGAAATCAGAAGGAAAAATAGAGGGGAAGAATACTTGTTTGCTGTGAAGACTGGAAGGAGTGGCTAACTTTTGGTGTAGGATGGAAGTGTGTAGAGAGATGTTGAAAATTGGAAGGCATAATGACAAAGAAAATAAGGGAGAATAAAAGAGACATAAGAAAATTTTTAAGTTGGAATGAGGCAGGATGGTTGAAAATTAGGGTTTTTAATGAGGCAAAGTCGAGTACTTGGTACATGACTTCACTACATGAAGGACACATGTCAGCTTTCACATGAACAAAGTTGTGTACACGATTTTGCCATTATATATACGACAAAATTGATCGTCAACGCTACTGTTGACTGCCAAACAATACACCTATATCGGAGTCGTGTATGGGGTACACAACTCCAATCAGACGTCATGGATCGAGTCCATGACTCTAGTCAGACGTCATGAACCGTGTCCATGACTCTAGTTAAACGTCGTGGATCGAGTCCACAACTCCAGTTAGATTTAGCGAAGTTGTGTATCGAGTACATGACTTCGCTCACCTATTTTTGACAACAGTTTTGAGAATACTTTAGATTTTTCATTATTTTTTTAAAAACACGTTATTTTAAAAAAAATTCAAAAAAGAAAAAGCGCATTAGAGGAAAAAAATTGCTGTTGTAGTACAATTTTAAATATTTTAAAAACATGAAAACTCAAAATTTCAAATTCAACAGCTACTAAATTAGTCCATCTTGATTTTATTCAACTTCGTTTTTGAAAAGTTCTTATTAAGTACAACTTGAGGGTGAGAGAATTTGAATTCCTAGGATCTCTTGTCCTCAGAATAAATAGATGTCAGTTAAGTCGAACTCATGTTGACATTCTATTCAAGATTACCTCTTAGTGCTTTTCTCACTTCACAACCAAAACTTTCTAATTTGTTTTTTTTTTTTTAGGTTTTTGCACATATTACTTGTTTGGAAACACCTCTATGATTGATGATCAACCTAACTTTTGATTATGTTACTTCCCACTATCGCAGTTTTAATGTTGGTGATGATCGTATGTATAGTAGTCTGAGATCCGATCACGTGATTGAGCATTTCACCTATATCCATGAAAAAATCATAAAAATAAAAGTGAGTTAGGGATATGGCTAGTATTGCGTTAGGATGCTACACATGACCATCCTATAAGTTATATGAATATCTCTTATGACAATTCTAACGACGTATTATATTAACAAACGGTTAGAATTCATATACTTTTTATGGGGTGGGTCATCAATGGTAAAGGTACTTTCGAAAGAGGTCATATGTACAAAAAAATCATCTTTATTTTCTTCCCCTTTTCAAGCCCTAATAAGTTATGGAAACTATAATTTTTATTCTTTACCTCTCTCTTCTTCGAGCCCTAACAATTTGTCTCAATATTAAAATTATTTCAACATTGTCCTCTATTCATTACGATTTTCATGTCACTCACTTCTAAATTATATTAATAATGAATCGTACGTAAGAACTTCTTCCACTATTTTTCTCGTTGATTCAAGTGCATGAAAATCAATGCTACAGTAATTTCTTCTTTACATAACAAAAGCAATTATTAGTTAAGATATGTGGATAGATTCAATGCGGTGGAGATTATTGATCATGACACCATGAGCTTAACGTAATTGGTGGTTAATAGTGTGAGATTCCACTCCTAACTAAACTGACAGTGAGAGGAGTAATTGATAGTGTATGAAACACATTATCTTTTAATGCTTAATTCAAGCTCGTTTCATAATTTTACAATCTTATTTGATTTCCTTATAGGTTTTGAGCAAATTAAATTGTTGGTTGAGTGTGGTGATTATGTCATTTGGAAGCTAATTAGGATAATTTGCAGTCAAACATTGGCAACAGTAGGAAAGCGAGGCTTGTCTAGACAGAAAAGAAAACTTACAGCTTCTATTTTGTAATGTTGTGACAACCCACGACCCTAAACTCGGTGCTGTAAGATAGAATGGCTCTTACACGCTAAAAAAGTCTAGAGTGTCGTGGCACCGCGACTTACATTATAAATTTGTTCTTTTGGTGTCAGTTGGTTTTAATTATTAGATTCCAGCCACCCTAGACTTGTTTTCTCTCTATTTTTTTGACTTATTTCATGTGATTTTGGTTCTCGAACAACGCAACTGAAAACACAAGTATTTACGTGGAAAACTTCCAACTTCTTGGAGAAAAATCAGAGACAAAAAATAAATCTCCATTATTTGAAAAGTTGCTACAATCACAAAATAATTTTCTCTCCCGATCCAAATTACAAGGAACACTCTCTTAAAACTTTGACCATTTACACATTTTTTCTACTCTCCAACTAGAAAATACAAAAGAAATTTAATTAGAGAGCTAGCATACTACAACTTAAAAGTGTTTTTAATTGGAACAATTGAAAAATCAAAGACAGGAACTCTTTTTATAGCCTATAACTTTCCTAGACCCTAAAAAAATCTCACGACTTTTCTAACATTTTTTGATGTTGAATAAAATGCATTTTTAATATTTTGCGAAGAAATCCAACAATTTTCACCATCACCTGCCTTAAGCCTCTACGTCAACTCCCACATTGTCTCTTTTGCCACCTTGGATGGTTCTGCCGGCAACCCACTACCCACTCTCCTTTTGAAGCTCTATGAGCCCCATCAACACCCGACAATCCACTTCCAATCTCCTCATTTTCGCAATCCACAAAATAATGTAATTTGAGTAATTTGGTAATCAAATCAAGGGAGATATTTTAGGAAAATTTGAAGAATTGAAGTGCTTGTCTTTGGAGTTGTTTTTCTTAAAAGAATACATATACCCGGACATTTTCATTAGATAGGCATCTCCTTTAGCACCCTCACTAACGACTTAGGAAATTAAACAAAAGCTTGAATATTTAAAGCCATATAGCTAGCACAGTAATTGAAAAATATATTTGACCTGACTACTTCAAAATTGAGCGAGAGCTTGCACATCCTCCCAGAGATAAGTCTTTGATCTCTCCTTGTTTTCAAAATTTTGTTGTTCCTACCAATCTAAATGGTCCACAGGAAGACAAAAATGGTGTTAAAAATGAAGATATACCTTTCATGTTTTTCTGTTTTATTCAACATATATCTTTGCACAGAGAACAGTGTTGGTATTGCTTTTTCACCGATTAATCAAATGCTCAACCTTCTCCCAAATATTTGTAGCAACAACACAGGTTATAAATAAATGTATGTCTTGATAGTGATTTTTGCATAGGACGCACCAACTTGGGTTAAGGTTCCAATGTGGAGGTCTTTTTTGAAGATTTTCAGCAATGTTTATGCATTCACTTACATTTTTTGGAGAGGCTAGATTTCCATAAGTTGTTGAAGATAGATGGATTGGTGTTGATTTCATCTTTTTGATCAGTGACCATGTATGACTTTTTTGATAGATGCAATACTAAAATGACCACCCCGAACACAGATTCCAGTGAGGAGTGTCATAGCCATGGTTGCTATTTGGAGCATATAGGAAAGATTTTAATTTAGACCATTGTTTGATTTCAAAGCTTCTAAAAGCTCTTCTCGGTCGAATATCCCAATCAAGAGTATTTCGATTCCACATGTCTTTAACACTACCTTATTGGATTTTGGAGAGGACATACACACAGTCTTGGTCTGAACTGAGAGAGGGGGATTTGTCAGTCCACATCCCATGCAAGAAGGAAGTATTTTCGCCATTGTTTATCTTCCAATTAGTTTGAGCGAGAAACCAATCCACCCCTTTAATGATAGATCTCCATGGGCCATAAGACTACTATATTTACTTTTTGTTGGGATTTCTCCAATGCAACCTTGGTCATATTTGGCAATGATTAGTGTCTTTTCCACATAGGCTTTTGTTCTACATAGAATCGCCAAAGCCACTTAGTGAGTAAAGCATAATTTGTGTCATTAACACGATTTATACCCAAGCCTCCCTTATCAATTGGGGCTGTGATCTTGGACCATCTAAGAAGATGGATGTGTTCTTCACCAGGATTTTTCTAAAGAAAGTTTCTCCAGTGTTTTTCAAGGCTTTTACCAAAACCAATTGGAGCTTTGAAGAAAGAGAGCTTATATGTGGGTAGGCTGGCAAGAGAGGAGGAGATTGATTTTCCCACCTTTTGAAATATAAGAATATTTCCAACTGTTAAGATTTTTTTGTGAATTTTTCAGAGATATCTTCCCAGAAATGAGCTGATAAAGGCTTATTACCACCCAGCGGAACACCTAAATAATTTATAGGTAAGAACTGAATTGTTGATACCCTATCTGTTAGTCACAATTTCAGCTCTGTTTGAGTCAATATTGATAGAAGAGATGGAAGATTTGCTGTGGTTTATATTGAGACCAGAGGCAGCTTTAAAGAGATGCAAACCAAACCTATTTCAGTGGAGTCAATTGTCTTCTACAAAAAAAAGAATGTCATCAGCAAAAAGTAAATGAGTTAAGTTGAGATCCTCATTGAGCATTACTCCTTTTATTTTGCCATTTTGTTCCAGATGAGTAAGAATCTTAGCTTGCTGAGATAATCCATAGCCATTACAAAAGTAAAAAGGGAGATAGGACCACCTTGTCGAATACCTCTAGTAGGTTGTATTTGCCCTCTAGACCTTCCATTAATGATAATGCATGGAATATTGAACACTGATAATGCATGATTTTATCCACCTTCTCCATTGAGTAGAGAAGTTCTTCTTCATAAGCATGTAGTCAATGAATTTCCAGCTAACCTTATCAAAGGCTTTTTCAACACCATCTTTGGAGTTGTTGGTAACATTTGTTATTGTGCTGACACTTGTTGCTGATGTGGCAGAAGATTTGAATTTGATTGTATGAGGTTTTTTTGAGGTAACAACATATAGCACATCTCTTTTCATTAACCACCATTCGATATCTTCGAAAACTCACCTCCGGCCTCATTTTCACATCTCACAAACCCATTTGAGAATTTCTTCCATCGGCATCATCACCATCGATTGTCAGCAAACTCACCTCCCTCCCACCTTAATTGGAGCAGAATATGAGAGTCAGCTAATTTCCAACACCCACAACTTGTGGGTGTGGGTGTTGGAAAGTTGTAGGTGTTCTTCAAAATTAACGTCTCTTCATATTCTTTTGAGATACATATAGGAGAAGATAATAAGCATAATTGACTTGGACAGCTGGAAGCAAATATTGTACTCTACTTTGTCCATTTGAGAAGAAGAAAAAAACCCATCCACATATTATGATATAGATCTTAATTCTCTTGCCATATAAAATAAAGATGGTTAGCCCAATTCTTTATAGTTTGATTTACTTATCGAGAGAAGCTCCAGAACACATGCATCTGAACTTTATGACATTTTTATAGTAAAAGTATAAAGTCTCCATATTTTTTTTTTAATTTTTGAGTCCAAGTCTGCATATTTATTAATATATATAGTTTATAGGTTTATTAATTCAAGTCTTAACTTCATTGTTTTTTCTTAGAAGGCAGGGAAATCTTGTTGCAGTATTCTCCCAATGCCATCACTGGAAAAACTTCTCTATATGCTGGATAGTGTAACATGCAATTTTTGAAGAATACTCCAGTAATTTCCTGCACATGTAAACAATTAGAAGTTGTTAATTACATTGGTAATTAGGTATATCTATAAGTTTTAGAAGGAAACCAAAAGAAAAAAAAAAGGCATTGATCACCTTTTGTGGAAAATCACCATCTTCAGTTTGAGAATTGATCAACACCTTGGCAGCATGATGAATTGGATTGGGGTCTATATCTGCCTGTTAATTATATTAAGTAATTAATTAGTGTTATTTTGAAGCACATAAACTGATTTTGAAATAATTAAAATCATTTTTTTTTCAAGACGATTCTAAAATCTATCTCCTAGAAGATATTTCATTAAGCACATAGGACTACAAAAAGTTCAGGGCTTGGTGGACACTTTCTTGGGGATTTGTTTTCAACTGCGCTCTCCACTTCCCGTTTCAATCCATCTCTGTAAAATTTTTTGTTTTATTTTGCAGAGAGCAGAATGAGAGCTTTCCACAGAAAATTTGTAGATGTTGGGTTAGCTTCTATCTTTTTTTTCTTCAATTAATTAAATAGGCTGTTATAAAGGGTACATTTGTATAGAGGGTATTTGGTATTACCATGCATTCTTATTCTTGTATTTGTTTCTTATTATTGATGGGGTATTTATCCTTTGGCTGTGAGTTAATAACATATTTAGCCCAATTTGAATATTTTGACTTGAGCAATATGGTATCAAACAAAAACTTTTAGGCTCCTTCCATCGTCGTCAATGGTTTGGCCAACTTTGATTTTTTTTCCGTCGTGAGTTGCAACACCTTTTTATTCTCAGCCATGAGTTGTAGATTCAGTTCGCAGATTTCGTTTTCCACCGGATTTGTGTGGATTTCTTTGTTTCTTCGGTGCGCCTTTTTAGTGGGGTTCTTCGTGTGTTCTTTAATGGCCGAAGAAGATCTCATCAATCCTACTTCGTCGCTTGCATCAACTTCTTTTTCTCAAACCACCATAATTAGCTACGTGGATCCTTATTATCTTCATCATACCGATAATAGCAGCCTTACTATGGTTTCTGACCCTCTAACTAAAAGCAATTATGTCTCCATGGAGTAGATAGATGATAATATCTCAACTGTCAGTAACAAGCTTGGCTTTGTCGATGGGATGATTTCTTAACCTGATGTTTATTCTCCTCAATATCGTTCTTGGGTTATTTTCAATCATGTGATTGTCGCTTGGATATTGAATTCCATTTCTAAGGAGATTTTGGCTAGCGTTCTCTATTTTGACAATGCTCGTGCCATTTGGACTTCAACAGCGCTATCAAAGGAAAAGAACAGATCACGTATCTTCCAACTACAGCGTTGTCTTTCCAATCTAGCTTAGGAACAACAGCCGGTCACTGCCTATTTCACCCATTTGAAGACTCTCTGGCATGAATTAGACTCTCCCCATCTCCCCACTTAGCTTACTTACAAGGAATTTTTCTAAAACTTTTAAACATTCAAGATCAATTTTGATTATACATGAAAATTACATTAAAAAAAGTGTAAAGCTAAACATTAAATTATTGATTTTATAGGATAAAAAACAAAATGTTTTAAGTTATAAGTGAGAAGGAACTTGCCTGTCCAGCACATATCAAACCCATCAAACCCCATGCAGTTTGCACCAAATTTGACCGTTTCCCATCCAACGGTATGTATCTCTATGTGGTGCATTCAATGATAATAATCCAATCAATTTATAATATACAAAATATAAACATATAACTACAACAAAGTTGATCATTTTGGAATGCGAGAACCTTTCGAAAAAACATTTGATAGATCTTTGATATATTTTTTTTTCAAAGGTTATTTTAACATTTAAATAACTTTTGAAATGTATCGAAAATTCCATAAAAAAAAAGGCTTTATTTAACCTCTAAAAAAGTACATATTTTTCAAAAAAATTTTAAAAAACCTTCAATAAAAAGTACATATATCATTTTCAAAGGTTAGTAGTAATAAAAAGTAAAGATTATTGAAGGTTTTTTCAACATAAAATGTGTATTTTTCAAAAGATTTTATTAACTTTTGATAAATATATAGTTTTTTCAAAAGTTATTAATAATCCTTCAATGTATATCCTTTTGAAATGATTTTATTATTTTTTTTTGATAAAAAGTCAAAACCTATATTTTTTTTGGAAGGTTATTTATTATCCTCCGATAAAAAGTAAATATAACTTTTGATAAATGTACCTTTTTTTCAAAGGTGATTAATTATCCTCTAATAAAAAATAGATATTATCGAAGGTTTTCTCAGCACGTTCCATAAAATGTATATTTTTTTTAAAGGTTTTTTATTATTTCGTGATAAAAAGTATATATTTCTGAAAGATTTTTCCTAAACCTCTATATTATAGATAGCTATTACTGTCTCATCATTCTAAGTCTCAATTTTTATTCGAAATTGTAAAGTGTTTTGTTTTAAAAGTCAAAAGTAATATTGCAATTCTCTAAAAACAAATGATAAAATTTCTCCATAATTTACACTAAATTTTGTATCTCTGCCCACTTAGGGTTGGAAGAAGTTAAAAGATAAATATACATGTTGTTTTGTTACCTTCGTTGCACATGACAAGTAGCTCTCTCCAAACCCTCCTTCTGAATTTTGTATGTTAATCAGAAAATTAGCTCCTTTGCGAAGTGCTTCACAATTTTCATAAGCCTTCCCCGCCATTGACAATGCCTTAAGTGCAAACCACGTTCCATATGTATAGCAAATCCCCCAATTTCCGTACCTAAACACACAATGCATGAAAGTTCTACCTTATATAAGTGCTTTATATACGGATTACTCAAATTCAAATTTCGTTTGACCTAGATTTTGAAAACAAAACTGTATAACTTTTTTTTTTCGAGTTGTATAATGTTTTGTTTTCATCATTCCCTATAACATTCACACTGTTCCTCATGCTCGTGATAAACTAGTCTAATAAAATAATGTTTCTACTGTTGGAAGCGTATGATGAACACCTCAAAAAATAATCATCAAATAAAAAATATTTGAGAGGAAAAACAAACTTTATTGGAAGATTTTAACTTTTTCCATGTGTATTCTACTTCTCACTTAAATGATTTAGATTATAACATTTCAATCCATAGGATTGTCATGAGCATAGCTTATACCACAAATTAAACACAACAATTAAAAACCTTAGGCTTAATTAACATGAAACTCTTACAAAATTAACTCTAAACATTTTAACTCACCTCCTTTTAAAAACATGTTTAATTTTCAACGTCCACATGCTAGGCTTGGGAGGCAGGATGTTCTTCATTGTTTTCAAATCAAAAGTGAAACAAGAGTTTTTGAAATGGAACTTATGGGTAATTTGTATAAAAATCTCAATACTTAATATGTGTAATAATAAATAGGGTTACCAAGAACCATCAGGCAATTGTGTGTCCAGCAGAAATTGAATAGCCTTGTTGATAAAATTATTGATCTCTTCCTTTCTATGTGATGGGTATTGTTTCCTAAACAAGAGTATGGCTTGTAATGAAGATGAGGTGCACTCCACATGTCTGAAAATATTATTCATAAATTAAGAATAATATTAATTACCTTAACTAATTAGGTTTAATCAAATAAAATTCAAAATTTATGATTTAATTTAGTAGAATGAAAATTAATTAATGAAAAATCATACTCGTGATCGATGATTAGGTCTTCAAGAAATTCCACTGGATTGAGCCACTAAACTCCAAGGTAAAAATAATTGAATGAGTTTAAAAGATAGATTAATATGTTGAAGAACTTGACACGTCAAACATTTGCAACAATTTTTTTTATTGAGAAATTATGAATATGGACCTTTTTTTTTCTTTCAAACAAGCCGTAACAGTTAACGACGGATTAGTAAGGGCAGTCAAATATCTCAACAATTAGACACTTTTTGAGAGAAGATTTTTTTTTTTTATTCTCTCAATACTCACTCTCACTTTTCCTCACTCTAAGTTTGTCTATTTTTCTCTATATTTCTCTTGGATTACAAATGAGAACACATCTTCTATTTATAAGTGTGAGATCCTTAAGAGTCTAACCAAAAAGTACAATCGGTTCACATGCTCTTTTTTAATCCATAATATCTTGGATATTTCTGTGTATTTCAGTACCTAATGAAACTCTCTAGAATAATTCCTTAAAGCCTGAAGGAATGGACCCTTACTTCTGATATCATTTTACATATTCAACGTTAATTCTAAAATTCTAATATTTACACATTTTAAAGTCAAATTGTAAATATTTCAAGAAACTTCCCAACTTAACTAGTAGTACTTATTTTTGCCATTTTTGCCATTTTTGCAACCTAGTCCAAGCACTTAGCTAGTAGAAAAAATTGTGCAAATACTGAAAGAAAAAGAAAAGAAAAAAAAAGGAAAAGTTTTATTAACTTGCCAAACTATGGTTCGACAATAGACTATAAAATAATGGATGCATATTCAAGTAGATGGCAAGTATTTTTCGTATACCTCCATCCAGTAATAACTTGATGCTGGTTCCCAGGCTGGTATACCCCCATTTTTGCTTTGTAGGTTTAGGATGACATTAACAGCATCGTAGAAACGTTCAGGCTCCATTTTTTTGCCAACTATTTCAGGTGGTAGCAAGGAGAGAAGTAGACAACACTAGAAAAATTTTACAAGTTTCATTAATTATTGTTAATAGTCATAGCCATTAATGTGAAATTAGTAAAATAAATGAAAGTTAAAGCCACACCTTTAAGTTCTCAGCAGTGCAATCGGAAAGTTGCCATCCATGATCACAGTCTGAAAAGGTCCAAGATCCTTTAGACATATAGCGGAACATACTTTTGTAGTCACCTGAAGGATTGTTTCTGACCTACAATTTCACCCAACATATAACTTAGCTTATAAGTCTGAGTAAGGCACAAAAGCAATCGAGATGTAATGTTTGGATTGATTTTTTAAAATGTTTAATTTTGTAATATTTTACTATACTTAAAGATATTTTAGAAGTTTTGTTATTTAAAATAATGTCATCAAAATGTAACGAGGGAGCTCCTTCGAAAAATATTTAAAATGCAAAAATATAATTTTAAAAATATTTGTTTAACTAAATAATCTAAAAAGTACTGTCTGAGTTATTTATCAAAATTAATTAGAATATATTTAATTACCTGAGAGTTCTTGATGAATTGATGGCCATTGTTGATGGCAGTCTCAATTTCATGTGTGATATTACAAGAAAGTAGAGCTTCCATGGCAAAAGCAGCATCCCATGATTGGCTACCAAAACTTTGTATTTTCATACCATCTTCAGCCATCCAGAAATAATCAGGAAGTCTGGCTAAATGCTTCTTCACACATTCACTTTCTGGATCTTCAATCCAGCAAGCAAGCATGCACAGTGGCTGTGGTAAAGCACCATAACTTTGAGGATTTAATATGCATAGTATCCAAGTAATGTTTTAACCTATATATATCATATTAAATAAATGATAAATCGAGGGATCTATAGGTGTACCAAGATAGCTCTAATTCAAAAGTGATGCATGTTAATCAAAACAAAATATATAGAGAGATACTGTCGATGAGCTAAGAGTTGAGATGTAACCTTTTCGACGCAGCCAATGGTAATGTAGCGACTATTTTCATCCTCATAATGAATATGTCTCATAGTTTCATTCAAGGCTTTTTGACGAATCAATTTGTTAAAAGGCCATCGAGTCAGGAGTGGTTCAGTAAGTAAATAAAGAGTGTCCCAAAGCAAGTCTTGAACAAAGGGATGTGGAAAGTACAGATCTTCCTGCAAAAATATAATATTAGTTATAAATACATACATAATATATTATATTATACGATTTGGTATGGCGTTGGCTAAGTTAAATATATATAGAAGGAAGATATATCATATCTTACCATAGCACACATGTGACGAGCTTTCTTCCAATTAATTTGACAATAAGGTTGAGTGTGAAGTTCATCTCTTAGTTGTAAAATAAAAGAGGTTAGAGGTGCTTGAAACCTTTTGCCATACAAATAAGACATGGGCATATAGGTGATTCGAGTGTAACACATCATGTTTACTGTATGCATCAAGTAATCAATCAAAAGTCGAACGTTTCATATATATATATATATATGAAAACTTGAGTATAAATATATATAATATGATGAATATAATATTTTATTTTATTTTTGGATATAGTTGAAAGTTGAACTTACATGGGTGAATGGGGAGCCAAGTGGGTAACATCCAATATTCAGGAGGCATGGGGTTGCTTCCAGACCAATCGAACACGTTTAATATCTTTACATTATTCAAGTTAAAATATGTCCTTAGGTTGAACACTTCATAATATAATAAGAGATGGAGTCAATTAAAAAGTGAAAAATAGGTCAAAATTTTCATTTTAATGGTTGTATACATTTAAATGGTTCTTTTGTCACTATCATTTCAAACACAAAAGTATTTACAAATATAGCAATCATTTTCTAAAATTGCAAAAAAAATATCAATATATGAAGATGAGATTGATATTTATGTATAGTACTTTTACATATTGGTATATATATGTCTACTGTTGAATGTACCTGTAGTACTATATATATAATTAATATTAAACTTTAAAAAAATAGGTATTAAAATAAAAAAATTTACAATATGAGATGAAATTGATATTTATACGAGAGCCATGTCTTTCCCCAGGAAGGTATCGAGGTGACACCACCACGGTGTCGTATCCAATTTCTGGATCTGAAAAGTTGCTCAACCTCAGGTCCTTCCCCAAGTAAACGTAAAGAGATGTAATTGAAGGTAGTGCAGAACATGTTACTGTGACCACCTACATGCAACCCCCATCCGCCATCTTCATTCTGCAAAGTATTATTAGTATAACTTTACATTAATCAATTATGTACTCTATGTCTCTCTACCTACGTGGTTTTTTTTTTTTTTTTTTTTATAGTGAAACATATATGGTGTTTTTGAAAAAGATAGGGTGTTGAGAACCTGAACCTCCAAAAAAAATCTATATATATGACATGCTAGAAGTGAGTTTTTCTGCTTTCTTTCAGTACAATAGAGAATGAGAAAGTCAATAATACATGTTTTATGAGCTAAATTCACTTTGACAGAGTGAAAGTTTTTTTTTGTATAGTGTTTCACATTCGACCACTATAATTTGAAATTTATAAGTTTAAATGATAATTAGGATATGGTTTACCTGATGGTTGTAAATATAACGCAACATTTCTTTCTTGTGCTCAGGACTCAATATTGTGTCCATTATACCCATAACGTAGATGCAAATTAGCATAGGGCACATGTAAAATAAAGGGCCTGATGTTTCACTTGGCCAATGTCCATCACTTGCTTGTATGGCTGCTAGGAAATATGCTCCTCTTCTCATTGCATTTGATGCCTTTTCATAACTTATTTCTTCTCCATCCTCAACTTTCTCTTGTGGTATACTTTGTTTGAACTTTTTCTCTCTAAGAAACTGCACCCATATCATTTAAATTAATTATTGTTTTTCCATTCAACTTCACACGAATTTGCAATCCAATAACATAAAATTATAGATACGGAGTGAGTATAGTTTAGCAATAATTAACGTGTATCGTAGCTATAATTAAATAGAAAAAAATTATTATCTATAAGTGATAGCTGGTAACAGTTTCATATAGACATTATCATTGATGTAAATAAAAATTTTGCTATATTTGTAAATAAGTTTGTTTAATTTTCTATATATATTCGAGGAAAGAAAAAGTTACTGTAAAAAATTGGAATAAGAACTTTTTAAACTATGTTTTGTGACTAAAATGATCAAGTTGAAACCATAAACATTAAGCAAACCTATTCTTAAAAACTTGGAAATGGTGTTACCTGGAGGCGCCAAAGCAAGTCAGCACTGAGAAAAGAGTTTTCCTTGTGACGTTTGTTTATGAAATTCTGGCGAAGTCGTTCAACTTCAACTCGTTCTTCAGGAGTTCCAGCATTTGGATCAAATTCCCATATTTGTCTTCCAACAAAGTTGTTCATAGAATAGATGTAAGGATCATTCCCACCATCACCTACCTTAAGCCTCCACATGATCGTTCTTGGATTTGCAAAGAAACTTCAAACAAGAGGACTAGAACTCGTCCTAAATAGGAAAAGGAAGATAAAAAAACAAAGCAATATTGCAATGGCCACAAAATTTATATTTATCAACATTCATTTTCTTGGTATGATGCAAAGTTTCTCAACATTCAATAAACCCCATCTCTCTCTCGACATTCAAATATGTGCACTTCTACCTATTTAATTCACTTATTCCATAAGTCAAAATCCAAAACTATTCATCCATTATATTATTGGACTAATTCGTTAGGGTTTAGGTTTTGGCATTCATTATTTGATTAGTTTGTCGCATGTGATCTATGGTACAAAGTTCAATTTATTTCACTCCTTCGTCTCAAATTTATATAAGTGTTGTGAACTTGAACTTTAAACTTCAAATGTCAAAACATGTTGCAATTTTAATTTTATAACGAATTCTTACTCGAACTATCATTAAAAAGCTTTCTTATGCATTACTTCAATAAATTATAAAATATATGCACAATATGAGATTGATAAAATTTTAGAAAAAAATGAAATTTAGTTTTTTTTTTAATTTATAAATTTGATAAAATTATTCACTAGCTAATGTGTTTTGAGCAAACTATTCTTTATCTTTATTGAGAAATAGTTAATTTTTATATTGGTCAAGTCATTTTTGTGTATTTTTTTTTCTATACAAATTTTGACGAGTGCTTGTGAACATTTTTCCATGATTTTATTTTGGTTAAATGGACGAATTAAGCAAATGTGATTGATTGAGTGTCAAATTTGGGATACTTATTTAACATTAAGTAGCAACATTCTAAAAGTTTTATAAATATAGCAAAATCTATCGGTGATAAACTTTTATCATTAATAGATTCTCATGGTTTATTACTGATATAAACAAATATTTGCAATATGATCTGGTGATAGACTTCTATATCATTGATATGTTTGGACAAATTCTACTATATCTACAATTTTTAAAAATATTGCTATATATACTAATTTTTTAATCTAATATTATCTTTCCAACTATTCCTTTAATTTTTAGAATCCAAATTGATAACAGAAATCAAGTGCAACACCATAAGTTTAGGAGGGAACATGAATGAACCGATATCCTAGTAGTCTTAAATGCGATCACGATTGAGTATATTCCACCTATGTTCATGGAAAAATTGTGACAGTAATAGTGAGTTAGCAATATGGCTGATATTGTGATATGATTACACATGACTATCGGATAAATTATATGAATACCTCACATGATCAAAATCCTAACAAGCTGTGACATTGACAAACACATAATGAAAAGGTTAGAATTCAAACTTTTTGTGATAGGTGAAGGCACTCCCAAAGAGATCCTTCGTACAAAAGAAAAAACCTCTTCATTTTCTTCCATTTTCAAGCCCTAATATAATAAGTTATGGAAACCGTAACTAGTAATTTGTCTCAAATATTAAAATTATTTCAAAATTTTCCTCCTTTCATTACTGTTTAAACGTCACTCGCTAATAAATTATACTAATAATGAACAGTAAGTAGTAGTTCTTACACTATTTTTCTTGCTGATTCAATGCATGAAGATTAATGCTGTAGTAATTTCTTCTTTACGTAACAATAGTAATTATTAGTTAAGATCGGTGGATAGATTCAATGCTATAGTTGTTATTGTTGATTACTGTTGGTGACATTATATTCATGTAAAATTTATACGAATTAGTGAAAGAAATATTGAACACGTTTGTACTTTGAAAGAAAATTAGGCTATCAGTAGCTGCCGAAAGTGGCCACTAGTGTTTGGTTTTACTCTATTAAATGCTTAAACTTCACATGACACACATACATATATAATGTCAGTGGATGGAAGAAAGAAGGTAAATATACTTAAAACAACGGTCCCTAAATTATATGATCATATTTCTTTAATATAAGTTCATGCTCGATTTTACAAAAGTTCATTTGTTTATGGAATGTGTTGTTTAGTATGTGATACCGCACCATTAGTTTACATAATTGATATTTAATAATATGAGATTTCATTACAAAATTAACTTAAGAATGAGATGAGTAACTCATCTATCTTGTAGAATTTTGAGGTTTTTCAATTTTTTTAATGTGTGATTTTCAACATACTCCCTCAAGATAATGCATTTTTTGTGTACCAATCTTGATCGATTCTTTTTTATTAAATTGAACACTCGTTTAGATTTTGTGAACTTTGATTTCATATTTGATAGTATGATGTTGTATATATCTTAAAAATAATTGGCAAAACTATGTTACTAATACTTCCCTTTGCCTTTTTCGTGGTAGCAATTGTGAACTGCCCATCGTCATTCAGATTTCATTTTGGCATGTCAATACCTTGAGATGAATTTAGAGAAGAAAGCAAGAATTTCAATTCCGACCATTGTTGTATTTCAATGCTCCTTAGTGGTCTTCTAGGGTGTATATCCCAATCATGAAGCTGTTGATTCCACATATCTTTCACATTTTCATTTTGGAGATTTGAGAGGGCGAAGAGACGATGTTTGTATAGAGAGAGCGGAGATTTTTCATTCCAAGAGTCATTCCAGAAGGAAATTTTATCTCCATTGTTGAGTTGCCATTTGACATTTGCCGAGAACCAGCCAATCCCTTTGATAATGGATCTCCAAGGCGCCTTTAAGCTGCTGTATTTTTCTTTTGTAGGAAATCCACTAATATTGTCCTTTGTGTATTTGGCAGAGATCAGGTTTTTCCATAGAGGTTGATTTTCGGAGATGAAACGCCAAAGTCATTTGCTTAGCAAAGCAAAATTTGTGTCAGCGATTTTGTTGATACCCAAACCCCTTTTGTCTTTTGGAGCGGTAACTTTTGCCCATTTTAAGAGGTGAGAATTGTTGTCTTCTTTGGGATTCTTCTTCCTCCAGATTTTCTCAATATTTTTACATACACCAATAGGAGCCTTAAAAATATATAACTGATATGTGGGAAGACTTTCGAGGGTTGCATTGATGAGGGTCAATTTGCCACCTTTGGAGATGTAAGAGTATTTCCAGTTGCTGAGCTTTTTGTTGATTTTTTCAGTGATATTATCCCAGAAATTTTTGGATGTGGGCTTGCCTCCCAAAGGAACACCCAAGTAATTTATAGGCATGTGTTGTACTTGGATACCCCAGCTGATAGCAACACTTTCGACTCTGGTTGAATCAATATTGATGGGAGAGAGTGGATTTATTTAGATTGATGTTGAGACCTGTAGCAGCTTCAAAGACGTGTAGGACATATTTGAGATTTGTTAGATATTCGTCATTGTCTTCTACAAAGAGTAATATGTCATCTGCAAAAAGTAAGTGTGATGTCCTAAGAGATGTCATCACATTATGGACCAAAGAGATGAAAACAACATCAACCCAAACACGTTCAAAAATTTATGGAAGACTGGAATTCCAAAGAAATGTAAGTTTTCTTATGGACAATCTTGCATAACTTATATGATCAATACTGCTGAGAAGCCCCAAAGAAGACTACCAAATTGTTGCCTAAATCCAAATTGATGCTACCTCTGTAAATAGCATTCAGAAGACATCAATCACATATTCATCAATTGTGATGTCACGAAGGTGATTTGGGAAAAAATAAAAAATCTAACCAATTGGCATAACCATTTCACTAATATATCTTTATTATGCCAAAACATATGCAACACAAATCAAAAAAGTAAAAAAGGTATCATCATTTTCAATTTGATTGCTGTTGCGCTATGGATCATATGACTGGAGAGAAATAACAAGATATTCCAAAATAAGGATAGAACTACTCGAGAGATTTGGGAAGATGTCAAAAATCTCACAGGTTTATGGGCTAGTAGATCTAATTTCGTTAAAAATTATAGCGCTAGCACTATCGCTTTAAATTTAAATGCTTTTGTATAACTTATGGGCTTGTCTCTAGTTCTTGTACTCTTCCGCTTCCTGTTCTATTTTGATGATATATTAATGAAGTGGGTACGATGAGAGTGCTAAAAAGGTGTCCACCTAGTGGAGATATTCGGGTGCACTTGCTGACCCATTGTATCTTTTTCCAAAAAAAAAAATATTCCCTTTGCTTGTTTTAATTTGACAATAAAATCTAAGAATTGGACTTACGACACTTGCAAAAGCAAGAAATTATGGTCATAAAATCACATGTTGTGCCTTCATTGCAACCTTGTTGATCCTCCTCTCACAAATGCAAAATACACATGATCGAATATGAGAAATCTTCCTACACTATCACGTCTACATCTACGGATCACTTTCCTTGATTATTTGAAATGATTACATTATTTTTGTTTTTTTAAAAAAAGATACTTTGGGTCAGCAGGTGCATCGGGACATCTTCACTAGGTGGACACCTACACCCTCATCATTCCCGCTTCATTAAACATATGTCATTCTTATTCCTAATGAAACCATCGACTTATGGAATGTAAAGAAAACTAAGGGTTTCATTCATCAAATTGGACATTGAAAAAGCATTTGATAAAATCATTTGGAGCTTCATCGACTACATTCTCATGAAGAAAAATTTCCGAAATCAGTGGAGAAAATGGATGTGCAATCCCGCATCGTGTCCAATATTCTATTCTCATCAATGACAAACCCAAAGGCTGGGTCATACCCAATGGAGGCATTTGACAAGGTGACCCGCTTTCTCCTTTTATTTTTGTCCTTGCTATGGACTATTTCAGTAGATTGATGATGCATATTCAACAGCTAAATAAAATAAAAGGAGTTTGTTTTAACAATGAATGCAACCTTACTCATCTCCTTTTTCTGATGATATCTTATTATTTGTGGAGGATAACGACGAATATATCTCAAATCTTAGGAATGTCATATTCCTTCTTGAAGCTGCTGGATTAAACATTAATCTTTCGAAGTCCCCCATTTCTCCCATCAATGTTAATAATAGCAGAATTGAAGCTGTTGCAAATTTGTGGGGTTCACAGAAACAGTTTCTCCCTATAAATTATCTTGGAGTCTCGCTTGGGGGTAAACCGTCCTTATCTCATTTTTGGGATAACACTGTCGAGAAAATACACAAAAAATTGAGCAATTTGCTGATGTAGCAGAAGATTTGAATTTATTCTGTGAGGTTGTGTTGAGGTATCAACATAGCACATCTCTTTTCATCAACCACCATTCGATATCTCCGAAAACTCATCTCCGGCCTCCTTTTCACATCTCACAAACGTAGCCCATTTGAGAATTCGTTCCGTCCCCACCATCACCATCACACTCACCTCACTCCCACCTCAATTGGAGCAGAATATGAGAGTCGGTTAATTTTCGACACCCACAACTTGTGGGTGTAAGTGTTGGAAAGTTGCAGGTGTTCTTCAAAACTAATGACTCTCCATGTTCTGCTCCAATATGATTTATTGT
Source organism: Cucumis sativus (assembly GCF_000004075.3). Lineage (NCBI taxonomy): Eukaryota > Viridiplantae > Streptophyta > Magnoliopsida > Cucurbitales > Cucurbitaceae > Cucumis > Cucumis sativus. The sequence goes on from NC_026656.2 coordinate 2,576,494, forward strand.
TACCATTCGAGCATATTTACAAAGTGGTGTACAACTATTTATTAAGTTATGCAATTTCTTTTGAGATACATATATGCGAAGATAATAAGCATAAGTGACTTGGAAAGTTGGAAGCAAATATTGTACTCTATACTTCGTCAATTTGAAAAGAAAAAAAATTCCCATCGACATTTTATGATATACATCTTAATTCTCTTGCCATATAAGACAAAGATGGTTAGCTCAATTCTTTATAGTTTGATGTACTTATCGAGAGAAGCTCTAGAACATGATCATCTGAACTTCATCACTATTTTTTCATAATAAAAGTATAAAAATACTCTCCGTTTTTTTTTTCTTTCTGAGTCCAAGTCTGCATATTTATTAATAGGTAGTTTATAGGTTTTATTAATTCAAGTCATAACTTTATTGTTTTTTCTTAGAAAGGCAGGGAAATCTTGTTGCAGTATTCTCCCAATGCCATCACTGGAAAAATTTCTCTATATGATGCATAGTGTAATGTGCAATTTTTGAAGAATACTCCAGTAATTTCCTGCACATGTAAACAATAATTAGAAATTGTTAATTATAATGGTTAGGAATATATGTTTTAGAAGGAAACCAAAAAAATAAAAAAATAAATAAAAGAAAAGAAAAGAAAAGAAAGAAAGAAAGAAAAAGGGCACTCATCACCTCTTGTGGAAAATCACCATCTTCAGTTTGATAATTGATCAAAACCTTGGCAGCACGATGAATTGGATTGGGGTCTATATTTTCCTGTTAATTAAGTAATTAATTAGTGTTATCTTAAAGAAAATTAGCACCATGTTTAGATTTTGAAATGATTAAAATCAATTCTTTTTCAAAACGATTCTAAAATTGTTTCCCACACTGGGCTCTCCACTTCCCGTTTCAATCTTCCGTCTCTGTAAAAAATTGTTTGTTTTATTTTGCAGATCAGAAGCAGTTTTCCATAGAAAATTTGCAAAGATTGCGTTCCCTTTAATAAAATAAGTTCTATTGAAAACGTGAAAATTTTAAATTCAGAGAAAATTGCTTAAAATATCCTAAGAGAATCGAAGGAAATAATTATCTATCAGACCATTCATTTATATAATCTAAATGTTCAATAATCCTAAGATTCAAACATAACCGTTATCTTTGGTCATTAAAATACATAAAATAATAATATTTATACCAAAAATAACAAATAATAAATTTTAAAAAGAGTCATATGGAGCAAAGACAGAAAAAGGGAGAGACTGCGAGAAAGGGAATACATTATCCGTCTCCATCTCCACTTAGCTTACAGGGAAAATTTCTCCCAGTCCCTTCCCATAAGGAGTAGATCTTCGTGGAATATTTTTAGTACTCTAAAACATCATTTAAGCATTCAAGATAAATTTTGATTATATGAAATTAAAATTACATTCAAAAGGGGTAAACAGTTAATTAAATTATTGATTTTAAAGGATAGTAAACATGTTTTAAGTTATAAGTGAAAAGGAACTTGCCTGTCCAGCACATATCAAACCCATCAAACCCCATGCCGTCTGCACCACATTTGATCTTTTCCCTTCCAACTGTATGTATCGCTATATGGTGCATCCAATAGTATTAATAATCCAATCAATATATAACTGATGCAATAATTTATAATTGGTTAAATTATGTATTGTAAAAAATGTTGTTGGAATAAACCTTTCAAATTACGAAAAAATCTTTTAGATTTTTTAATAAAAACTAAAATCTTCTAGCCCCATTTGGATATCTCGGCCATGTCATCTTGCTCATTATTGAATATATACTATTGAGGGTCTGATAGTTCTAAAGGAATATCCACACAGCTGAAACCCCTAGATACACTATCACACACTTGTTTCCTTTTCAAAAAAATAAACACTAAAATCTAGAACGAGGTTTTACGGTGACATATAATGAAGATATATTTAGATCACTACAATATTTTAGATTAATGGCAGATTCTTCTAAGTCTCAATTTTTATTCAAAATTTTGAAGGATTTTGTTTTGAAATGTGTTGTGAAAAGTCTCATCATTGAAACTTTTGAAACAAATAACAATTTTCCCCATAACTTACACTAAATTAGGTTCTTCTACACTTAGTAGGAAGTAAATGAAAACCTAAATATTAAATTATAAAAAATGTCCCTCAACAATGTGTTTTGGGTAAAACATGTCTCTACCTTTTTAAATATTTTGAACGTTTGGAAAGTTTAAAAAATACTCTTAGTTTTTGAAAAGTTTTGGTTGAAAAGTTTCTCTAAACAAAAGTTTCATAAATACTCTTAAACTTAAAAAATGTTCAAAAATACTTTCATTAATTCAATTTTTACGCTAAATAAAAATCAATATTTTAAATTAAAGCTATAGTTTAAATTTATACCAAAATGTCTATATTTCTATTAATATTTTTACAATTTTGTGGATGTGATATCGATAGAAGGGTTAATCGATATTTTAACTACATCATAAAAAAAATTCACAAATCACAATAAATAAACATAAAAAGTACACTAATATAAAGAGGCATTTTCAAATATAAAATAAATTTAAACTATTTATAAAGTAGAGAAAAATCTATCAAATTCTCCCTAACCGATTTAGTTGTGCTATGACTTTATAAAGGGACATTTTTAAATGGGACATTTTAAAAATAAAAAACTAATTAAAATATTTACAACATAAAACAAAATTTTGGATTTTATCAACTATAGAGACTCATAAATTTCTATGGCTATCTATCAATACGACTGATAGAATTATATCAATGTCTATTATTAATAGAATCTGAATTTTTTATATATTTTGTCAAATTTACTATTTTTTACAATTTATAGTAAATTTGACAATTAAATAGTTTGAATTTTTTTTCCATTTGTGAGAATTTCTCAATATATTTTACTTACTAACTTAAATTTATTTTTTGAATTTTTTTTGGATCAATTTTCAATAAATAGACATTGAAGTTGAAATTTATGTAAAAGTAAAATTTTGATATATCCACCAACATCAATATTTTAAATCTTGGGTTAAAACATATAGAATTCAACAAATTCTCACAAAATTTCAAAATAAAAACTTCTCCTAAAATTAAAGCATACTAAAATGATAGGAAAATTTTAAAAAAGAGCAAATTTTACAAAATATTTACAACCTATAACAAATTCTATCACTAATAGTCATTGATATTTTATATTAATAAAATACTATCATTGATAGAATCCTAAATTTTACTATAGCTTGTAAATATTTTAATTTATTTTACTTTTTTTAAAAATGTCCATTTTTTTACTTGACAATTAGTTGTATGTTAATAACAAAAAAAAAAAATTATTGAGATTGGTTGTGTGCGTGGTCTATCACTATGTTAATAGTCAAATAAATTTAAAATTATGATTTTAACTTAAAAATTTTTGTTGTTGAAAAAATTGGTACAACATTTTGGATCAATGAGAGTACTTTTTAGTTTCTTTTAAGTTCAAAGGTATTGATGTTGATGAAACTTTTTTAATAGTTCATAGGTATAAACTAAGGATAAGGATATTTTTAACCATTTTTAAAAAATTAAGTGCATTTTTTTAACTTTTAAAAGGTGAATGGTATTTTCCACACATCATTTTTTTGTAATTTAACACAAAAAATAAATATACATGTTTTGTTACCTTCTTGCTGCATGACAAGTAGCTCTCCCCAAACCCTCCTTCTGAATTTTGTATGTTAAGTAGAAAATTAGCTCCTTTTCGAAGTGCTTCACAATTTTCATAAGTCTTCCCCGCCATTGACAATGCCTTATGTGCAAACCACGTTCCATATGTATAGCAAATCCCCCAATTTCCATACCTATGTATTCACACACAATGCTTGAAATTTTTTCTTTCTATAAAATTTTTGTACCGATGACTCAAATTTCATGTTGGAAATGTCGTTTGACCTAGATTTTGAAAACAAAACTCTATTGTAACTTTTTTTTTTTAACAAACCATAAAAGGGCGGTGGGATCAGAAGACACACCTTCATATCTAGATAGTGCACTCATCATTGCCTAAGACTTAAGAGTTGCATAACTTTTTTGGTTTCATCAGTACTCCCTCTCACATTCACACACACTCGTGATCTGTACTTGTGATCAACTAATCTAATACAATAATATTTCCACATGCTAGGCTTGACAAGTAGGATGTTCTTCATTGTTTCCAAAATGAGAGTCAAACGAGATTTTGAAATGAAACTTGGGGTAATTTGTACAAAAATCTCAATACGCAATATGTGTATTAATAAATAGGGTTACCAAGAACCATCAGGCAATTGTGTGTCCAGAAGAAATTGAATAGCCCTGTTGATAAAATTATTGATCTCTTCCTTTCTATGTGATGGGTATTGTTTCCTAAATAAAAGTATGGCTTGTAATGCAGATGAAGTGCACTCCACATGTCTGCAAATAATATTCATAAATTAAGAATAATACTAATTAACTTAATTAGGTTTAATAAAATAAAATTAGAAAATTATAATTTAATTTAGTAGAATGAAAAATCATACTCGTGGTCGATGATTAGGTCTTCAAGAAATTCCACTGGATTCAACCACTAATTAAGCACAAGGTAGAATGAGTTTAAAGATAGACAATAATATATTTTGAAGAAAGTTAACATACACCTTTTTTTTTAAAAAAAAAGAAGAAAATTAATAACTAAGGATAAATGAATACACTCAAATATTTTCTAAATATTTTGACTAGTTTGACAGATTCATCACACCCAAATGTCTCCACTATGACCACTTTTTGAAAGAGGACTTTTTGTTTTCTTAATACTTGCTCACAGCTTTTTCTTCACTCTAAGTTTGTCTAACTTTATCTTTAGTTTTTCTATTAGCATATAGACAGAGGCATTCCTATTTATAGATGAGAGATCTTTTGAGCCCGAACGAAAAAGATTATTGTTATAGACTTTCTTAGACATATTTCTATGAGTATTTCATTACCTAAAGGAATTTTCTAGGATTTGAACTTGAAACCCAAGAAATGTTAGGATATTTCTAGATTCTACTTTTTCTTTTTGTTATTTATTTATTTAGATTTTATATAATGCAACATAATTCTAAAATACTTATAATATCTATGCATTTAAGACATCTTGTAGATCACTTGAAAGAAAACTTCTAGACTTAGTCAGGGTTGTCTATTTTAACAATATATGCTATAATATTAAAGGATGAGGAAGGGGTTAAAACAACATTTGTTTACCCATTTTTAAATGTAAATGTTAAAATAAAAAGAAAAAGGGAAAGCTTTTTAAGGTGTCAAATTATTGTTGGACCAAGAACTATAAATAAAGTGAGTGTTTGCTCTCGGGATCGATCGATGCATCAAATATATTTTTCTTTTTCATATACCTCCATCCAGTAGTAACTTGATGCTGGTTCCCAGACTGATATACCTCCATTTTTGCTTTGCAGGTTTAGGATGACATTAACAGCATCGTAGAGACATCCGGGTTCCATTTTTTTGCCAACTATTTCAGGTGGTAGCAAGGAGAGAAGTAGGCAACACTAGAACAATTTTACAAGTTTTCATTAACTATTGTTAATAGTCATAGCTAGGCCTGCATTAATGTGAAAAATAATGAATTAAATAAAATTTGAAGCCACACCTTTAAGTTCTCAGCAGTGCTATCAGAAAGTTGCCATCCATGATCACAGTCTGAAAAGGTCCAAGATCCTTTAGATATCTGACGGAACATACTTTTATAGTCACCTGAAGGATTGTTTCTAACCTACAATGTCACCCAACGTATAGCTTAGGAAAATTGCGATAAAAACATTTAGAAAAAAATAACTCATGGTACCTATTTTTTTTTGCATATTACGAATATAGTAAATTAAAATGAGTGATATCAGACGACTATTAGACGGTAATTATAGAACTATCGAAAGACGATCATACGGTAATCATACAGTTATCGACTTTCAAATTAACTACTTTTGTAATTTAGAAAATGTAGTGACATGGACTCTATTGTCATAAACTGTTTTGTAAATTTTTGCAAGAGCCCTATAATTTATAAGTCCAGGTAAGGCATGATAAAGGTCATTAGCAAATATGGCTCAAAATGAGTACTTAAGAAATGCATGTGAGGAGATTATTGCCAAAACTATGGCCACAAGACTGAAATTAAAGCAGTACTGTCAAATATTATTGTGGAAAATCAGACTTTTGTTAATGGGAGACAAATGACTGATGGCATTCTCTTGCTACCAAAAAGACTAAAGGCTTTGTGTTCAAGCTGGACATTGAGAAGGCTTCTGACAAAGTAAATTGGAAGTTCATTATGCTTATGAAGAAAAACTTCTCGAAAAAATGGAGGGATTGGATCAACTTCTGTATTTCTACAATTTAATACTCGGTGCTTATTAATGGTAAACCTCAAGAGAGAATCTAGCCAAATAGAGGCATTATATTAGACAGGGAAACCCTATCTCCTCCTTCATTTTTTGTCATTGCTATGGATTATTTGAGCTGGGATCTAACATCATTCTTACTCGTCTTCTTTTCTGCATGACATTCTAGATTTTGTGGAAGACAATGATAATTCCATAAGAATCTCCAATTCGCTATTCATCTTTTTTAAAATGTTGCCGGCCTCAATATTAACTTGTCAAAATCTACGATCTCTCCTATTAAAGTTGCTAAAGAGAGAACAAATCTTGTTGCGAAGAGTTGGGGATATCTACACAATTTCTCCCTACAACCTACCTTGGTATGCCACGTGTAGATAAGCCTAAATCCCTTCCATTTTGAGAGAACATTTATGAAAAAATCCACAGAAAAACTCAACATTTTGCATATATCTCTAATGGTGGTAGATTCACTCTCATCAATTCCTCTTTAACTAGCTTGCCTACCTACCAACTATTGGCTTTCAAAGCCCCTACCTCTTCTTGCAAGAAAATTGAAAAATATTGAAGGAATTTCTTATGGAAAGAAAACTTTGACGATCTTTTCATCTATGTGTCAACCTAAAGAAAGGGTTAAATCCTATCAAATGATCCATTGCCATTGCACTTTTAGAGAAAAAGGGATTTGGAGGTATCATCTTGAGCCAAAAGCTTTATGGAGAATCCTTATTGATGCAAAGTACTCAAAATCATACAAAGGCAGCCTTCCTACCATAGGGAGAAACAAAATAGCTTTTAAGGAAAATTACATAGGGTATCATTTTTAGAAAATAATAATATAGCAAATGATTTTGTTTGTGATTTTTTGATCGGAGTAATTTAACTTCATTTGTGATTTTTTTTTTACTTGATTCGATTTTTATTTTGAGTTGAATTTGATTCCAAATTATTTTGTTTTATTTTTTTTAATTTATTTTGTTTTAGTTTTAATTTATCTCAATTTATTTTGTTTTAGTTTTAATTTATCTCAATTTTGTATATCAGAGTGTTGTGATATACTTATATTATATGTATTAGTTGATTAATATACTTACTTCGTGATTTTTGTTTTTTCAAATTTTATACAGTTCATTAGAGTATTATTAAGTATATGAATGATGTAACTCAGTGTATCATTATCAAGTATATCAACAATATATTGTTAAAGCATATCGGTAAAATGAATCATTATCAAGTATATGAATCAAGTTGACAAGTGTATATCATGTGTATAAGTAGGACTTCAAGCATATGAAAGTGTATTTAATCAATCAAATATATAAGTGAAGAATACTAAGTGTATCTGCAGTGCATTGTGTGTACCAAACATATCATGTACATCAAACGTATCAAATTTGTTGAGTGTACCAATGAAACATAACAAGTTTATTAGCGGTGTATCAAACTTATAAGTGAAGTCTTTAAGTGTATCAAACTTCGAAGGCCTAAGGGGTATCAAGTGTATCAAGAAGAATCAAGTGTAACGAGAAGTATTATAATGTGTATCAAAATGTATTAGGTGTATCGAACAATATTGGATGCATCAAGTGTATCAATCAAATGTATCATGTGTATCAAGGAATATTAAGTGTATCAGACGTATATAAGATGTATCAAACGTATATTAGTAACGAAACATTTATGACATTTTACCTCTTGATGTGTAGGTTGAGCTTTGTTTTTGCTATTTTCACAAATAATAAAGTGTGTATATTATAGACTTAATTATTATAACTTATTTTATAAGTGTCCCCAGGTTTAATGTCCCATGTAGATCCACTTACAAGGATATTGAGTGGTTTAATGAACATGTTGATTGAAAAATTAACAATGACAGGTATCTATCTTTCTGGCATAGTGATTGGGATAACCACATCTCCTTAATGATCAAGATTCCGAGACACTATGCTCTATATAAGATTTAAAAAAAAAAGGATCGATAAGAGATGCTTGGAATGATGAGATCAATGATTGGGACTTCAAACCTAGAAGACGTCTCAGTGATAGAGAGATAAATCAATGGAACGCCATAAAAAAGAAAACCTTCTTCATATTTCTGATAAAAAAGGCTCGGATGTTTCTGTGTGGAAATTAAATACCAATGGTTTGATCTCCATTTTGTCTGTTAAAGCTGCCTTACATAATTCAATTTTCTTTGTTCTTTGATACACAATTGTGTTCTTATTATGGATTTGATTCAAAAAAAGACTGAAATCACTATGTCTCAGTCCGAATTGGTGTGTGGTGTGCAATGTTGATAGTGAAACTATTGATCTTCTTTTTCTCTCATGTCCTACGTATTTCGAAGATTTTTTCAAACATATTTGCTCCATCAATACTAAAACCAAAATTGGTGCGGCTGTTATTTGGTTTTTATGGCTGAACAGAAACAAGAGAATTTTGGATAATAGCTACTCAAGCACTCTCAATATTTGGTAAGATATCTGTAACCTCACCCAATTCTGGTCATCTAAAAGCAATATTTTCGCTAATTAAATGCATATTGTTATTTCCTTCAACATAAATGCATTCATTTAATCTCTTTTTTATTGAGCTTATCTCTAACCCTTTCTCTACCAAAATATTGTATCCTCTATGCTTTGTTGAATAATGATGAAATTGCTAAAATGGTGCTCACCTAGTGCATGAGAATGCTTGGGTGCACCTGCTAATCCATGTTGGTATCATTTTCGAGAAAAAAAAAAGAGAGAAAGAAATGCATGCAAGGAAAAAGAAAGTTATTTTGAGTGAAACATGCAAATCCCTTTTAGTAACTATTTATTTTTTTGTTAAATTTCTTTTTCCATGTCTTACACCAATTTGGAAAAAGAATCTTTTTTCAATACAAAAAAGTATATCTTACCACGATTTACATCTTTAAATATATCATGATTAAATTTCTTAGCCAAATTCTAAATAAAGATAAATTTTTTAAAGCTACTTTTCTAGTTTTCAATAATTCGCTTGATTTTTTGAACCATTGGTAGAATGCAAATAACAAAGCAAGAAGAATGTTCGAGGTGAAAATAGTTACCAAACCAAACTCAAATTTTTTATTTAATGGTTTTAATTGTGAATCCCTCTCAAACAGAGATTCAAAATTACTAAAATATCCTCATACTATACTATGAGACTACCCCTTCCAAAATTTTCATAATACATAAAAATTACTCAAAGTGAGTGTGTAAAAAATGCATCTGATAAAAAAAAATCCAATTTAGTGAAAGAATTTTTATTTATAAATTGTGAATCGCTCTCAACATTTCATTATATATGAAATTACCAAAATATCCCCATACAATAATGAGATTCCTCGGCCTTCTAAATCTTTCTACTTTCACTCCCACCATGGCGACCACTACACACTGTCGTCAGCCACCAATGCCCACTGATAACTGCTATCGGCGACCAAAAGGACCAAGGACCTACTTCTACAACGGCTCACCAGTCTTTGGTCACACATTGTTAACTAGGGATTTGATTGGCCTGTGAACATGTGGGAAGATGTTGGTAACTTGATTGGCCTATGGTCTAATCGACACAAATTTTGTATAGACTTTGACCGGGCACCATCTCTTTAAATTATAGAGCTCTCATAAACGAAAAGGGTACTATAGGCTTAATTAGCAATAGTCTTTCTTACCATGTAACTTTGCTCTCTAATGAATAAATTTGTGGTTGGTCACTGAAGATATCCACTTCACAGATACTCCTAGGTGATTGGCTGCTCATCGTTTCCTCTAACAAAAAAAACTAGGGATTGATCGGGACCGACAACTAGAGGTTGATGATAAAAAATCGAGACTAGCGACCAAAATAAAGTGTGATATTTTACTATACTTATAGAAGTTTTGTTATTTAGATAATGTCATCAAAATATAATGAGGGAGTTCCTTCGAGAAAATATTTAAAATGCAAAAATATGCTTTTGGAAAACATTTTTTTCTTTCTAAATAATCTAAAAATTAAAGTACTGTCTTGATTATTTACAAAAATTAATGAGCATATATTTAATTACCTGAGAGTTCTTGATGAATTGATGGCCATTGTTGAGGGCAGTCTCAATTTCATGTGTGATATTACAAGAAATTAGAGCTTCCATGGCAAAAGGAGCATCCCATGATTGGCTACCAAAACTTTGTATTTTCATACCATCTTCAGCCATCCAGAAAAAATCAGGAAGTCTAGCTAAATGCTTCTTTACATAGTCACTATTTGGATCTTCAATCCAACAAGCAAGCATACATAGTGGCTGTGGGTAAAAAATCATAACTTGGACGATTTTTATTGTTATTAGTGGAACAAGATAGAAAACAAAACTATAGAATAGTATCGTCACAAGATACAAGTAACGAGAACCATCAAGGGTATGGAAAAATTAAAACATCAGAAATTCTCTCATTCAAGGCTTTTGTTGTTAGGCTGTGAGCCAAAATACATTGAGAGACAATTGAAAATGAAGAAACAAAAACAAAAAGAACATTTTCCAAGAGTTGCACCAAATCTTTTGCATCCTCAATAAAAAAGGGAACTTCAGTTAAATCTGACTCATTTTTATTTACCAACTTAACCACCCTCCAGACAGTAATTAAGATTATTTCCCTTGTATTGAGTTGCAATTTCTATATGTGAGTGCCTCAGGGAGCCCCTCACACCTTAAGAACTTTGCAATAGGGGATGGTAACACATGCCAAGTAGACGAATTTGTGTTTAGGAGGAGAAACTAAATTTAATATTTATAAAAAATGAACTAAAATTCAACATTTAAAAATATATAAACTAAAACTAAACAAGTTTAGAAAATATATAAATTAAAACTAAACAAGTTTAGTATCGAAAGTAATGTTCTAATCTATATGTATTAAATTAAATGAATGTTAAAGATACTATAAATCGGGGATCTATAGGTGTACCAAGATAGCTCTAATAATTCAAAGGGTGATGCATATTAATTGATCCAAACAAAATATTTCAAAATTGGCGATGAGCTAAGAGTTGAGAGACAACCTTCTCGACGCAGCCAATGGTAATGTAGCGACTATTTTCATCCTCATAATGAATATGTCTCATAGTTTCATTCAAGGCTTTTTGACGAATCAATTTATTAAAAGGCCATCGAGTCATGAGTGGTTCACTAAGTAAATAAAGAGTGTCCCAAAGTAAGTCCTGAACAAAGGGATGTGGAAAGTACAGATCTTCCTGCAATATTAATTATACATATATTATATTATACGATCGGGTATGACCTTGACTAAGTTAAATATATATAGAAGAAAGATATATCGTCATATCTCACCACAGCACACAAGTGACGAGCTTTCTTCCAATTAATTTGATGGTAAGGTTGAGTGTGAAGTTCATCTCTTAATTGTGAAACAAAAGACGTTAGCGGTGCTTGAAACCTTTTGCCATACAAATAAGACATGGGCATGTAGGTGATTCGAGTGTAACACATCATGTTTGCTGTATGCATCAAATCAACCATCAAAATCAAAGGTTTGATATATATTTGTATGTATGTAAAAGCTTTGTATAAATGTATATAATATGATGAATATAATTAATTTAGTTTAGGGATATAGTTGAAAGTTGAACTTACATGGGTGAATGGGGAGCCAAGTGGGTAACATCCAATATTCAGGAGGCATGGGGTTGCTTCCAGACCAATCGAACACGTTTAATATCTTTACATTATTCAAGTGATCAAAATATGTAAGTTGAATACTTCGTAATATAACAGGGAATGGATTCAATAAGAAAGTGAAAAATATGTTAAAATTTTCATTTTGATCATTGTATACTGCTAAATGGTCAACTTTAGTCTCTATAATTTCAATCAAACGCATGTTGTGGTTCAGCTAATGATCTCAACCTATTTTTAAAAAAAAATCTCAAATACCCTTTTTTTTTTGTTTGTGTACTTTCAATATATCTACGTTGTAATGAATAGCAAAAAAATATATTAAATTATTTACAATTCGGATCTTTTTAAAAATATAACAAAGTGGCAAAATATTTACACGCTATAGAACAATTTTGAAAACGAAAAAAATTCACGAGCCCACCATGAAAAATAACAAATATATTTGAAAAATAACAAATGTATTGTAATTAATTGGTATCGAGTGCACATAATATATTTGAAAAACGATCGTTCAGATTTTGGTATTCTTTCATACACGATCATTTAGATTTAAATATAAATGATCGTTTAAATTTGACTACTCAATCCTAAAATATTTTTTTTAAAATGTTTTTTTGTTTAAATTTGGGTAGCCAAATCTAAATGATTTTTTTTCATAAATTTTTTATACACCGGTCTTTTAGATTTGATCGTTTAAATTTGGATAGCAAAGTCCAAACGATTTTTTACACTATATTTTCTGGTACACAATCGTTTAGATTTGGATAGCCAAACTCAACCATAATTTCAAGATTTATTAGTTAGACATAATTTATATTTAGAAAACGATCATTCAGATTTTGTACATGTTCGTGATTTGATCGTTTAAATTTGGCTAACCAAATCTAAACGATTTTTTAAAGATTTTTTATGCACAATCTTTTAGGTTTGGCTATTTTTGGTACACGATCGTTTAGATTTTGCTATTCAATATCCCAACGATTTTTTTCACACTCTTTTATATTTGAAACAATCAAATAACCGCTACAAAAAAAAAATTCTTTTTTATATTTGGTACACTATCTTGAATCAAATAACCGTTTTTAAAAATAAAAGAAAAACTATAGAAGAAAAAGAGAAAAAGACGATGGACAAGAAACAAAATCGCAGAAGAGGAAGAAAAAGAAAAGATGATGAAAAGGAAAAACAAACGTGAAATATTTTTAAAAAATAATCAGTTTTGTGAGTTTTTTCATTTTGTTATGAAAATTAACTTTTACAACTATACCAATAGTTTCTTAAAATTACCATTTTACCCCTATTTGTGTATGGGTGCATATATTTTGGTATATACATGTCAACTGATATACATTCTATTTGGTATATAAATGAAGTAGACTGTACCTGTAATACTATAACTAATATTATACTTTATAAAATAGATATTAGAATATAAAAAAAAAAAACTTAACAATATGGAGAAGAAACTGATATTTATACCGAGAGCCATATCTTTCCCCAAGAAGGTATGGAGGTGACACCACCACGGTGTCGTATCCAATTTCTGGATCTGGAAAGTTGCTCAACCTCAGGTCCTTCCCCAAGTAAACGCAAAGAGATGTAATTGAAGGTAGTGCAGAACATGCTACTCTGAGCACCTACATGCAACCCCCATCCGCCATCTTCATTCTGCAAAGTATTATTAGTACTTTTACACTAATCAATTATTTACTCTATGTCCATCTACCTACATGGCTTTTAATCTAAACCTCTAAAAAAATTCAATATAATATGCTAGAAGTGAGTTTTTTTTCTTTTTCTTCTTTTCAGTACAATGGAGAATGAGAAAGGACAGTAATCCATGTTTTATGACAAAGCGAACATTTTTTTTGTATAGTGTTTTGCATTCAACCACTATAATTTGAAATTTATAAATTTAAATGAGAAGAGAATATGGTTTACTTGATGGTTGTAAACATAACGCAACATTTCTTTCTTGTGTTCACGACTCAATATTGTGTCCATTATACCCATAATGTAGATACAAATTAGCATAGGGCACATGTAAAATAGAGGGCCTGATGTTTCACTAGGCCAATGTCCATCACTTGCTTGTATGGCTGCTAAGAAATAAGCTCCTCTTCTCATTGCATTTGATGCCTTTTCATAACTTATTTCTTCTCCATCTTCAACTTTCTCTTGTTGTGGTATACTTTGTTTGAATTTTTTCTCTCTGAGAATCTGCACCCATATCATTTGAATTAATTATTGTTTTTCCATTCAACTTCATATAACAAATAATTGTAATGTAATAACTTAAAAGTATCAAAGTGAGCTGTATATTCCTTTTCGTGCGTAACGGATTATTCCTTTTTTTTTTTTCTGAATTGCGTTGTAATAAATGGTTTATGACCATTCACGTAGAGTTAGCATGGTGTGATGAACGAATGTATTTTCGAAAATAACCATCTTAAAAAGAGGAGAAGCAACTATTTGAATGTGTATACGTTTCTTCTTCAAATTGTTTTTAAGAACTTTTTCACCGTCATTTTCTCTCCTATTCTTTTTTCTTTCTTTTTTGCAAATTTGTTCAAATTCGATTTTATTTTCACAAAGTATAGTTCATTAGATCTTGTGAATGGAGCGCTACTTCTAAGAGAAATTTAATTTGTTTTATTATGAGACAAATTTGCTCACGAAATTCAGGCACTGGAGTGAGTAAAATTGTTTTAAGGAGAAAACGTGAATTTTTTAAGCTCAGATTCTTTTCGGTGTATGAAGTAATATGTATTTTTCATTTTTTGGTTATATTATTCTTCTAACAAAGTTGAGAGATTAAAAATGATCAATTTGAAACCATAAAAGTTAAATGTATCCATTCTCATTCTTAAAAACTTGAAAATGGCATTACCTGGAAGCGCCAAAGAAAGTCACCGCTCGGAAAACCCTTGAGACGATTTTTTGTAAAACGTTGGCGTAAGTGTTCGATTTCGGCTTGCTCTTCAGGAGTTCCTGCATTTGGATCAAATTCCCATACTTGCCTTCCTCGAAAGTTGTTTATGGAATAGATGTAAGGATCATTTCCACCCTCACCTATCTTGAGTATCCACATGATCGATCTTGGATTCACAAACAAAACTTCAACCAAATGGACTAAAAAGCTTCAAACAAAAGGACTAGAACTCGTAGGTAGGAAAGGGGAGAAAAAACAAAGCAATGTAATAATGGCCATGAAATTTTTACATATCAATATTCATTTTCTTGCTATCGTCCAAAGTTTTTCATATGTTTAGTTTGCCATCTCTCGACTCAAGTACATATATATTATATATGCCCACTTCCACCTATTTAATTAACTGATTTGATAAGTCAAATCCAATACTATTCACCCATTATTAGACTAATTAATTAGGTATAAGAAGTTTTCAATTTAAAGTTTTGTGAAAAAAAAATTAACAATATTTTCAAATATAGTAAAAAATTAGATTTGAGTCTATCCATATTCATTGGTTTAGTTGGTGTCCGTCAGTGGTATAATTTAAAGTTTTACTATGTTTTCTAAATATTTCCATCTATCTATTTTCATTAGTTTCATTGGTGTCTATCAGTGATATACTTTACAATTTTACTATGTTTTTAAAATATTTTCACCGATTTACCGTTTACCATAAAAAAAAAAAAAAGATAGTTTTCACTCTTTGCATCTGAACACAGATTGGGTGTTAAATGGACAAAGTAACTGAAATTTATTGGGTGTCAAATTTGTGATAGTTATGTAACAATTGTTACTTAAGGGTCTATATCATATAGATCATTGGATGCTTGGGCATTATTTATGCATTCATTTTTAAATAATAGCTGCATCATTTCTTAACACAACAATTACTGAGTGGAAGATGTTAGATTTTCTGTCAGCAAAATATTAAAAGCTCAACATTGGTTAAACTGAAAAATGGGAATGAACTCAAGCCGATAAAAGGAGCCTATATCTCTAATTTTTAAGTCTTTCGAGTTAGAAACACTCTACCTTCAAAGTGCTAACTTTAGTTAAATTCTTCTTATATATTTTCTAGTTTGAGAGTGAAAATGGTGTGAGTTGTAAAAGATTTTAGAAAATGTGTGAGTTGTAAAAGATTTGAGAGAGTGCTCTTGTAATTGAGATCGGAAGAGATTAATTTCTTATAAGATAGATGTTGAAATGTGAGAGTCACACATTGGAAAAACAAAGAGGACTCACACTTCTTATAAAATAGATGAACTACTCATCTCATTGTCAATTAGTAGTAACTTACATCTCAACCCTAAACCCTAAACCCTAAATGTTTGCCGATGATATTGAATGCAACCTCACACATCTTCTCTTTAAGGATGATATTCTTTTATTTGTTGAAGATAATGATAAATATATAACAAATTTTAAGAATATCATCTTTTTATTTGAAGCGGCATCTGGTCTGAATTTCAATCTATCAAAGTCCACCATATCTCCCTTTAATGTCGACAACTGCAGAACTGATGTTGTGTGTAATCTTTGGGGCCTAAAAAAATAGTACCTTCCAATTCCTTACCTTGGAGTTCCGTTAGGAGGAAAGCCATCTTCAGCATCATTTTGGGAGAATATCTCAGCAAAAATTCATAAGAAATTGAACAACTGGAAATTCTCTTATATCTCAAAAGGGGGGAAAATGACTCTCATTAAATCCACTCTAATCCATTTGCCCACATATCAACTATCGATATTTAAAGCTCCAGTTGGCATCTGTAAAAAAATTGAAAAATATTGGAGAGATTTCTTATGGAAGAACAAAAATGAAGACAAGCTTACCCACCTCCTTAGATGGTCCAAAGTCACTCTTTCTATTGAAAAGGGTGGTCTTGGTATACATAAAATAGCATATACCAACTTTTCCTTCTTATGCAAATGGCTTTGGAGATTCCATACTGAAGCAGATCCCCTCTGGAAAAAAATTATTACTGCTAAATATAATCAGTCCTTCAGTGGAGAGCTGCCTGCATATGGAAAATATAGTTCTTTGAAAGCTCCTTGGAGAAATATTATCAAAGGTGTCGACTGATATAATGCTCAGATCAAATGGACGGTAAACAATGGCGAAAATTTCTCCTTTTGGAAAGGATTTTGGTGTGAAATCAGCCCCATATACAGATATAAACCAAGGTTATTTGCCTTATCTACCATCCAAAATGGCTCCATAAAAGACGTGGAATTGCAACATTTTGGATTGGGACTTCAAACCAAGAAGACCCCTTCGAAATTGTGAACATCAGCAATGGAATGAAATCAAGCAACATCTCAAATCCCCAAATGACAGTAGAACAAATGACAGTAGAGGTATTGACTATCCCACTTGGAAATTGAACATTAATGATAAATTCTCCGTTGCTTCTGTTAAGAAAGTCTTTTCTAGCTTGAACCAAAGAGATGATTTTAATATTGATGATAACACCTTTTCTCAACTTTGGAAAACCAAAATCCCCAAGAAATGTCGTTTTTTCATATGGTCTCTTTTACATTGTTGTATTAACACTGCTGACATTCTTCAGAGAAAAGTTCCAACTCTCAATCTAAGTCCAAATTGGTGTTCTTTATGCAAAAGACACTCATAGGAGATTGATCATATTTTCATTGATCGTCATACTGCCAAAATTCTATGGAACAAGCTTGAAGGACTTATGGGATGATGGAAAATCCAACAGCAGAATGTTGTTTCCTTATGCTCTTTCCTCTGCTCAATAAAACAACGCAACAAAAAGGGTATCATCTTTTTTAATACTATAGCATCCATGTTGTGGGTCTTATGGTTGGAGAGAAATAATCGCATTTTCAAGGATAAGGAAAAATCTACCATTGATCTTTGGGAAGACATCCTTTCTCTCTCGGGGCTGTGGGCTAGCAAATACTCTATGTTTGCAAATTATAGTGCTTCCTCCATCGCTATCAATTTAAATGCTTTTTAACTTTTTGTTGTGGGCTTAGCTCTAGCCCTTTAGCTTTTCCCACTGTCGTTTGGCTTTTGTCCCCTGCTGTAATTGTACTAATTCTTCCTATATTAATGAAAGCAGGGATGATGAGGGTGCTAAGGAGGTGTCCACCTAGTGGAGATGTCCGGATGCACCTACTGACCCAACGTATCTTTTTTTAAAAAAAAACTTATTTCTATTGGATTTTATAAAAAGTTTCAATTGAGACTTCGTTGGATAATAATTTTGTTTTTTTAAATTAATTTTAGTACACATTTTCTTCATCTCCAACCTTTCTTTCTTTGTTATCTATATCTACCTATGATTTAAAAAAACTAAACCAAAATTCACAAACAGACAAAAAAAAAAAAAAACTTTCAAAAAGTTGATTTAGTTTTTAGAATTTAGTTAAAAACACAACCATTTGTAAGACAGGGAGAGAATATAAAGGGTAATTAATTTTCAAAAACCAAAAAAAATAATAATAATAATAATGAAATAGTTATCAAACAAGACCTAAATAAAAAAGCATGTATTTATAATCAAGGGATAATATTGTAATAGACGTAGCAATTTTAAGAACAATATTCAAGTGTATAACAACGTTTTTTGGTACTAAAGGGGTATCCACCTAGTGGAGATGTCCGAGTGTACTTGCTGTCCCATTGTATCTTTTTCAAAAATAAAAGTACCTTGATAGAAACTTGTATATGGTCTATCACTAGTAGATCAGCAACAATATGTTCTATCAATCTCATTGATAAACTATAAAAGTTTATCAATGATAGACGTCTAGCACTGATAGAATTTGCTATATTTATAACTTTTAAAAACAATTGGCTATAAAAGTTAATATTTTGAACTTAATTGTTATATTTACACTCATCTCTACCGTCAATAACATTGTGTGATGACATTGGTTAGGGTGTTGATAGTACCTAATTGGCGATTTACTACTGAAGTAGTGTGTTGTGATTATCATGGAATAGGTATACCTAAATAAGAGGTCCGTTAAATAATGAAAAAGACCAATGAGGAGTAATTGTCATAGGAAATCATAAACGAATCCAACTGTCTTGGTGAATCATCAATTAGAACATCTTCTTGATGGCGACCATTCTTCCTTGAGAATTCAAAACAATTATTTCAATCCATTATATAACAATAAAACATAGGAACTTGATTCCTGTACCACAACTTGGTATCTTGGAATAAAATAAAATACATTAATGTTGTTTTTCCCATACCCCCTAGCAGAATTATAGCATACAAAAGGTTTGTTTTATTGTTTATTCTTAGAAGGCAAGGAAATTTTGTTACAATATTCTCCCAATGCCATCACTGGAAAAATTTCTCTGTATGCTGCATAGTGTAAGGAGCAACTATTGAAGAATGATCCAGTAATTTCCTGCACATATAATGTATATGATCAACATAGTTGAATTTAAGTAAGAAATTCTTAGAAGCTGTTATATATACATACATACATATATATATTGATTACATGTATGTTTTAAAGAAAAAAAAGGGAAAAAAGAAAGGGTTTTTGGTATTGACCTCTTGAGGAAAATCACCATCTTCAGTTTGAGAATTGATCAACACCTTGGCAGCATGATGAATTGGACTGGGGTCTATATTTTCCTGTTAAGTAGAATTAATTCTTGTTATTGAAGTAAATTAAATGAATGAAAAATATTTGACATCAATACCAAAATATTCAAACTATTTATAAAAGATAGAAAAAATATTTAAATTAGTTAAAACGTTTTGAATGATATATTTGAGGGTGTTTTTTTTAAAGCTTAAAATCACTGTTCATTTGATAGAGTGGAAGTACTCAACAATATAGTTATTTTTTTTGATAAAAAAAATTCATTTAAATGGTTAATTATTTTAAGACAATTTGAATTTAAATAAAAATTACTTTAATCTTCTAGTAGAAATAAGTACCTATAATCTAAATATTTGACAATATGGAATTGTTTTCAAAATATAACCAAAGGTCAGATTTTGAATATTTCTGATGAAGTGAATTTTAGCATAACAAAATGAACAAAAATAACATGGAAAAAGTAAAAAGTTAATTCAACTGATTTCGAATAATTTTGATCAAAGTGATTTTGAACAAGAAAAAGTAATTTTATCTTAGTAGTAGTAATTTTATCGAATAATTTTGATCAAAGGTATATATCTCAATTTGCATGGTACATTCAATAATAATAATTAATCATATCAATATTTGATATAATATACAAAAAATAAAAATGCAATACCTTTTTTCTTTTTTTAGGAAACAAGGTGATTAAGGGTAGAAGAAGTTTTTTGAAAAATATATCATGGGTCAGTAAGTGCACCAGAACATCTCCACTAGGTAAACACCTCCTTAGCTGCCATAGATGAAAATAAATTGTATTTTAAATTTTAAGATTAAAAATCTTGGTACAATGAGAACATGAGAATGTCGTTTTTCAGAATTTGCATTATTTGAATCACCAAAATCTAAATTAGTTTGTTAAAAAACCAAAATCCAATTTAGAATTCTAATTCTCTACGTAACAGATGCTTATTTTCTCAATATTTCAATAATCTTGGGAAAAAAAATGCATAAGTTACCAAGAACCATCAGGCAGTTGCATGTGTAGAAGAAATTGAACGGCCTTGTTGATAAAATGGTTGATCTCTTGGCTTCTATGCGATGGGTAATGTTCCCTAAATAAGAGAATGGCCTGTAATGCAGATGAGGTGCACTCTACATACCTGTGAATCATTTACTTAACAACCGTTATATTATATTCAAGGTTTAAATCCTATTTTCGTTTCTTAAACTTTGAATAGTGTCATATCTTGGTCCATTTAAGAGTATTACTTTGATTTGTTTTATTAAGATGTTAACTCTTTAAAAGAAACTGCAGGGACTTGTACTTTTAAGGTCTAGATGTGTTGAGCAAGATAAATATGAAGTAAAAATATTGAACAGTTTTCAAGTATAGGGGAAAATAGGATTTAAGCGTAAAATAAAATGAGAAAATTCTTCACAACATTACAAGGTTAATTGCACTCAACTTTTTGCAGTTTTCTTTGACCACTTTGTAACACTTGTAAAGGAATTTTTCAGAATTACGTGGATCCACGCCATAAATATTCTGTAAATTAATAAATTCATTTGATGGCATTACTACCTAACTACTATAAATTTTTCTGTTTCCAAGAGTGCTAGAAATTTCGTCTCTACTCCATCAAGAGATTCTTCATCTTCACCAAGTAAATCATTCCTAATTCCTAACTTTTCCAACCAACACCCTACTGCAATAACCCACGCTCTTTATTAGGCACTCCATCTGTATAATTTTTATCCATCAACTCATTTACTCACTCAACTACCCAAAAAATGACTTTTGCTTGCTACCTACCACAATCTAGATAATTAAAAATCAAGATGGAACTAACAACGTACTTGTGACCATGGTAGTTCTTACAAATCTTTTTCGATTTCCCTTCCACCTGAATCACTGGATTGGTTGAGGTCCACATTCAAAACCCTGATAGTCACCTCACATACAAGTCTATTTTTCCTTGCAAAAAGACACAAGGAATATTGTCCATGGGTCGAAAAGATAAACAACAAGACATACATTGCTGATAAATCTATAGTGTCGATGACAGAGTTTAAAGTTTTGCATATACTTATTCTAGAATGATACAAGGAAAATGAATGGACATCTTCCCTTTCTAGGATCGCATTCAATGAAGGAAAAGTATCCAATTATTTAACTCAATCACAAGAACTTTAAAGTTGAATATATGTGATTTGGTCGAGGACCATGCTGAGGAGCAATTCTAGACAAAAAAATTTCAAAAAAGCTTAGGAGTAAAAAGATTTTAAAAAACGCGGTTTTGACAACTAGGTGTATTGCAAAAAGATGGGGTAACCCAAGTATATTTAAATAAAAATCATAAAGACAATAAAAAATAAATTTTGCTTTTAAATTAAGAAAGAAAAATGACCATACTGTTCCTCCACGATTAGGCCTTGCATAAATTCCACCGGATTCGGTCACTATCCAAAAAGTAGAATGAGTCAAGTGTTGGCTGCACCCTCCATTTTTCCTCTCCTTGCTTTTACGTTTACCAATGAAGGGCCCAAAATAAAGAAGATGAAAGAATTCCAAAAATGGCATTAAAGCTAATTTACAATTCTACCTAATAATAAACTCATTTTAAAACCTCTTAAATATTTGTCATTTTTTCTACCCAAACCAACAAAATATCTCCCTTTTCTTCATATTCTTACTTATTTTTCAGTCTGAGCACATGTCTTTGAAATTAGAAAATTATCAATTTGAAAAAAAAAATTATCCTCATGTTTGAAAGATGTGATCATATAGTTTGTTTTTTCCTCCATATTCTGCAAAGTAAATTAGAACACAATATTCTAATCAATATGCACCAAACAATCTAAATACCAAAATGCAGCAGTATTGATGTTAAGATTCATTTTGTAAATAATGTATTTGGTCGAAATAGTTACCTAAATCAATTATCTGATTCATTCATTATATCAATTCCCAAACTTCCAACAATATAATGCAAAGATCAATACAATCTGAATTTCCATTGATTATATTCCCAATTCTAAGTATAGCCCTGCAAACAAGACAAACAAGAATTTCAATTTCATACTAATGCATGATAAATTACTTTCTAACCAAACAAACAATCAGGTCCAGTGCTATCATCAGTGTTTAATTAGCTTTTCATGTACTAGGTTTCTGGCAAAGCCCATCGTGTGAGACATCAACACACAATCTGGACCTTGATGAATTGACTAATCAATGAAACCTCCCTTGCATTCTCTTGAGTAATGGAATAAAAAATAATCAAGGCTTAAATATCATGGAGAATTTATTGATGTGCAATTTGATTCTATCATATTTGATAATTCCGCTCCTCCTAAAATTTAGAATAACATTCACCCTTTTGCTTAAGCCTTTCAATTGCATTAACTTTTCAGAGGCTACACAAAGGTTTGTCAAAGACATATGTAGATTGATCAATCTATCACATTTGCTCATTTCAGTTTGAGAGGAGAAAAAAACTGAATTAAACTGAGCCATTTTCTATAAACTTTTAAACTAAGGAATGATCTATCTCTTTGAACTTTTTCATTTACCGATGAAAATTGACTATGATGCATGTAATTGGTTTTGTTCACTTCTTTAGTTGATCTGAATCTCTTTTCAGCAAATAACAATTGATGATGGAATTTAATTAGGAGAACAAGAACGCTTATAAGTTTAGGTAAAATAGTCAAAAATTGAGTTCATATTCTTAACATAAATATCTTTATTTAATTATCAATCCTAAAAATCAGAAATAATTGAACATGCATTCGTTAATAACAATCATTCCATTTCATTAATAAAAAATTCAATACAAGAAACTTTTGTAAGGATTTAAAATCACTAAAAACATGTTTTCAAAATTAAAATTTGAGAGTGGTATAAGTTCCAACTCTCAAACTTGTCTCATTTTCAACCACATCCAATTCTTTTTGTATATTCTCTCATAAAAAAGTTTTGAGGTTTGAAGATTCTGACCTTCCTTGTGGATGAAATGATATCAAGTGTAGTGCACAGAAATATCAATATAATTCCTTATTCCTCAACTTTATTCGAGGAAGAAGAATGTTCAAATTGGCTTTCCTCCAAATTCTGCATCAATAAATTCATTAATTACCAAATAATAAAAATTAATTAGCATATGAAAACGTTAATTAAATATACTAACCTCTTCTCCAAACAAATTTGAAATTCTAGTATCGATGTTGTCGTCCCAATATTCTCTGATGATGACATTCATATCAGTTTCCACCACCATTTCTATGGATTCTTTTGGGTGATGCCACGTATCATCATCATCATCATTCTTTAAATAAATATTTTCATATTTTAAAGGAGGTGTGCTTACAATTCCAAGCGAAAAGACCTTCAATTCAGTACACTTGTTAATGTGTACTTGTTTCAAACATGGAAATTGAATGATGCATCTTCCACAATGAAAACTTGTTAGGTTGGAACAAGAAGAAATGATTAAATGTTGTAGGTTGTTGAATACAATAATTTCATCATTTCCATCTTCTTCAGATGATCCTCCCTCAATTACACTACTCATCCTTTTGCATTCTTCTATTCTCAATTCTTCAAGTTGCACGAGCGTTGTAGCTACCGATGAACTCAACAAATGGCTTAGTCCATCACACTTTTCCACTTCAAGAATTCTCAAGTTTGTAAAAGATGACACCGATGATGACACTAAACTACTCAATCCACCACATTTTGAAATGAATAAAAAGGTCAGATCTCGTAGAAGTGAATCATTATTCTTTTGTGAGCATTCACCCCACAAATGCCTAAGCTTGGATAGTTTAGATAGAGTCAATTCTCGTAAAACCATATAGCTTGGAATCAGTATGTTGCTGGGGAAAATTTCTTCAATGAACATTCCTTTCAATTCAAACTTCTCAAGTTGGTTTAAGACTTGAACAATTTCCATTGGCAAATGAGTTGAGTTATACTCAACAAAACCATATAGCTTCAATTCTTTAAGATTGGAAAACAACTTAGAACCATCTCTCAACTGTAGAACCTCAACCTGACCAATTACTAATTTGTGAATTAAGATTCTAAATATATATATCATGTTAAATAATGAATTTGAGCATGTTTTTTTTTTCTTTAGATTTCTTGTAAAGATTACATATTTCGAACTATTTACACCCTTCATAGAAAAATTAAATTTAGTGGCTTTTGTACTTTAGTGATTTTTTCTAATAAAGTATAAATAGTTTTTTTTTTTTTTTCTCTTTTTTGAAAAAACGACCACCTTTTAATTATCTAATTAAAATGGTCTTTTATTATTAACTAAATAATATTTTTGTCCAAGCATCTTTTATTCCAAACATCTATAAGACTTTTTATTCCACACATTTGTAAATTTGTAATAACAGTATTAATTAGTTAATGTCCAAATAATATTTTCTATTAACTATAATAGTATTCTACTACTACTAGTAGTACTCTTTATTATTCTAATACATCTGTTATTCTCGACAAGTGTAAAAATTCAAACCAAATGACTTTCAGATTCTAGAAAGTCAAAACAAAACCAATAAATACAGATAAAATGTATATTCTAATTAACAACAAGCAGTATATTATAAATTGAATACATATCCTCTTTAAAGTAGAACAAATAATAATTCAAAAATATTTTTGAAGTTGTCTAAAAACACAATTATCCTAATTGAAAAAAAAGAAACAAATCATACTGTTATACTAATAGCTTTTAGTTTAAGAGCTATATTGCTTATTCTTTTTTCACATAAATAATTATAGCCCATAATAACAATATTTTTCCTTGGATTTTGAGAACAAACATGTAAACAAGATAAATAAGTGATTTAACAAATTATTTGGACATATTGAGTGACAACAATTTGTTTTCTATAGAACTCATAGACACAAATGTACAACCTATTTATAGATTATGTTCAACTAATTAAGGTCATGATAACAATTTATTTTCTGAAATATTGAATAAACATGATGTGTTGTAGAATATATACTTACCTTAGAAGAAGAAGTCTCCAATTGCTTTGGTTCCAATAACATACTATGATCTGCTGACTTAACTTCCTTCCCAAGAGCCACTGTCAATTGCCTAATACCCATTTTCAGTCTTACAAGTTGCTTGAAAGTTTTGATTGACAAAAAATATTCTCCTTTAAGTTTTGAACATTTTTCAATGGACAAACTTCTTATACTTTCAAAAGTCACGAGCCTTTCAAAATTTGGATTCTTACTCCATAGGTACTCAAGGTTTGGAAGATTATATAATTCCAACTCTATCAAATTATTTGGTAGCACGATAGCATTTGTTTTTGTTTTTGTAACACTAATCGGCTCTTGCACTTCGAATATCCCCTCCAATAATTCACAATTTTTAATCCTTAATGTATTAAGGCATGTAAGCATGTTTATAATATTTGGATGAAATAATACGTCCTGAAGATTGTTGCATGAATAAATCTCTACTTCCTCGAGTTTGGAAAAGGAATTAGGAATGAGTACATTATTACTCCATATCATCCTCAAATTCTCTGCACCATCAATTCTCAATGTCTCCAAATTAGGAAGTGATTCCTACAAATTTACATATACATGAAAATTCAGTTGGGGCGACATAACCATCATTATCAATACAATGAATTAACAACATAATCAGCATTGTTTGAAGAGAGATGATCAGTTATATTGTAAATTCTAGCAGTGTATAGAAATTTTTATTTTAAATTTCTGCATTGAAAAAAAAAAAAGAAGAAGAATGTTTTCTGAAAAGAAAAGAAAAGAAAAGTCATTCAGAGGAACAATAAAAAGAAAAAAAGATTGGATGTGTGTAGATGTACATATACAGAAAGAAGTGTGTTGGAATTTATGAGTTCACCTGTTCACTGAAAAATGAATCACCAATGCGATTGTGAATTGTGGTTGTTTCAGGGTTTTCGGAATTATCACGGCTTAATTGACCAAATGTCTCAATTTTAGAGTAAAACTTTTGTAGTCGTGGTAAATCCTTTAGAAATAAAGACTTCAAATGAGTAAACTCAATCTGGTTGGTTGTCTCCTCATTTCCATCTTCTTCAGCTGATCCTCCCTCAATTACACTACTCATCATTTTGCATTCTCTTAAAGTCAATTCTTCAAGTTGCACAAGGGTTGTAGCCACCAAAGGATTCAACAAATAGGTTAGTCTATCACACTTATCCACTTTAAGAACTGTCAAGTTTGTAAAGGATACTGATGACGAAACTAAGGAACTCAACCCACCACATTCTGAAATTCTTATTACATTCAAATCTTGTAGAATTGGAAAAGCATTCTTTTGTGAACATTCACTCCACAAATGCCTAAGCTTGGGTAGTTTAGATAGAAACCAACTACGCACTGAATTCTTAGATCTTGCATAGTACTGTTTTTTCATTGGAATCAATATATTGCTGGGGAAAACTTCTTCAATATACGCTCCTTCCAATTCAAAGTGCTCAAGTTGGTATAAGATTTGTACAATTTCCACTGGCAAATGAGTTGAGTTATCCTCAACAAAACCATATAACGTCAATTCTTTAAGATTAGGAAACAACTCAGAACCATCTCCCGTAAGTAGAACCTCAACCTGACGAATATATATTATGTTAAATAATAAAGTTGAGAATGTATTTATTTTTTTCTAGATTTCCTGTAAAGATTACATATTTGGAACTAAAATTATTAAGTATTGTCCACCGCAAAGGATAACAATTTCATGTCATGAACTGAGCGAGCAAATAACAATTATATTAAATAACTTCTTCAAATTAATTCACCAAAATTAATATAATTGTAGATTTTGATCATCCAAATCATTCAAATATTCACTCGATTCAATTTTACAAATAAAAGTTTATTAAATGAATGCAATAACTCATGCACAAAATTATTAATTAATTAGCTAAAAGTATATTTTATATAGAAACATTTTAAAAATAGTAAAATATTGAAATTATTTAGAGTAAATATTTATTAAAATAAATATATTTAAAAAACATTTTTTAAAATAGCAAAATAAGTTAAAATATTTACAAAATTTTGGATATTCTATCAATCATAATCATAGTAAATGACTATCCGTGATAGAATTTGCTAAATTGTAAATATTTTGTAAAATTTGTTATTTTTAAAAATTTTCGTATATTTAATTAGTTAATAAAAATTTGTAAATGGTTTCTTTTTTTTTTAATGTTTTTTTACTATCTATATTGATTCTCCTTAACCAAAAGGGAAGTTTTTAAAAATAACAAATTCTACCACTAATAATCATCGATATGTTATAGTAATAGAAAATTATTATTGTTATAATCCAAAATTTTGTTATAGGTTGTAAATATTTTAATTTATTTTACTATTTTTAAAAATATCTCTAAATAAAACATATTTAATTAGTTAATAGAGATTAGTTTAATTAATTTGCAAACAATTCAATATTTATAATTGATTACTTACTATCAATAATATAATTAAAAAACTATCAAGTCAAATGAGATTAACATGCATATCATATATATTTGATACATTGCCTATAAAAATATATTTATTTGAATGAAAATTAAAATTAATTTAACTTGAAGTGACAAAAATTAAATAATTATTAGAATTGATTGTAATAAGTTAATAATCATACACTTATTTTATTTATTCATATGTTAAATTAAGGTCTATATATCAAACATAACATGGTTTTTTATCACAGTCTATGATATTTTTATATTAGTAAATTAAATTTTTTTCATTCGAAATAATTTCTTTTGAAATAATTGAACAATATATCTTGAAACTTTTTATCTTACTTCACAAGATTTTTCCTAGGATTTTGAGGAGCTACCTAATAAACAAGAAATAACGAAGTGATTTAACAAATTCTGTGAAATATCAAATAAACATGATGGGTTGTGTAGTTGGAAATTATTATTACCTTAGAAGAAGTCTCCAATTGCTTTGATTTCACCATATTATGATCGGTTGACTTTTGATTCTCAATAACCTCCATCAATTGTTTAATATCCATTGTTAGTCTTTCAAGTTGCTTGAGAATTTTGACTGAATATTCTCTTCTAAGTCTTGGACATTCATCAATGGCCAAACCTTTTATATTTACAAAACTCAGAAGCTCACAAGGATTTTTGCTCCATACGTACTCAAGGTTGGGAAGATTATATAATTTCAACTCTCTCAAGTTTTTGAGCACAATAAGACTTGTATCTGTAATACTTGACTCTTGCACTTCAAATATACCTTCCAACAGCTTACAACAATTAATCCTTAAGACTTTAAGGCATGTAAGAATGCTCATCACATTTGAAGGAAATAATACTTTGTGAAGATTGTTGCATGAAGCAATCTCTACTTCCTCCAGTTTGGAAAAGGAATTAGGAAAGTGTACATTATTGCACCATATCATCGTCAAATTCTCTGCACACTTAATTCCCAATTTCTCCAAATTAGGAAGTGATACCTACAATTTTGCATACTTTGAAAACTCAGTTTAAGATAACGTAATTGACCATCATCACAACTGATGCTAACAACATATAATAATGTTTATAGTCCTTAAAAATTAACATAACAAATTGTGTAAAATGGTTATTTCAAACGATCGAGCTTCCTTGGATAGGAAAAAATCTTTTTATTAATAATGGATGAAACAAGAAAGTCATCTCTTTGTTGAGTGAAGAACCTTCTTAAACAAAGAAGAATAGAATCTGATCTCTGATACATTACTGAACCACAAAAGCTAGAAGGAAGAACTTGTGTGGGAGGAACAATAAAAAGAACAGGAAGGTAATTTAATTTTTTACATGTATTATATAGAGACATAGAAAAGTGTGTTGATGGAATTTACCTCTTCATTGAAAAACGATTCACCAATGTCAACGGTATTGCTGATTGAGTTATCCTGACTTAATTGTCCAAATTTCTCAATTTTGGAGCAAAATTTTTGAAGTTGTGGTACATACGTTAGAAATAAATACTTTAAATGAGTAAACTCAATGTGGTTGGTTGCTTCCTCGTTTTCCATCACAATCATCACTTCCATCTTCTCACAATAATGAATAGCAATCTCCTCAAGACTCAGAATGTCATCCAATATGCAGTTGAAAAAGAGCTTTTCTAATTTATTGCACTTCGTTACGACTACACTTTTCAACTTGCTAAAAAGAGATTCTCTATGATACCCATGAATTATATTCTTCAAATTCTCTAACTCTTCCAGATATAGGTACTCCAATTTGGGTAAGCATTTTCGCAAAGGATTGTTCTTTTCATGGATAAAATGTTGAAATTCTAAATTATCAGAAATGTATAAATACTTCAAATGTAAGAATTCATTTGCATCGTGGAGAACCTTTGAACAAATTGATCCTTTCAAATGGACTTCTTCTGACCTCTTTAACAAAGTTTTTATCCAATCATCCAAGCACCTTTCTGATTCCATCTTGATTCTAAAGAAATTGGTCTTATTATCAATATGTCTTTTTTGTCTCTGACAACCAATAGTAATGTGAAAATTTTCAAGATTCAACTCCCCAGCTAAAAACAAGTGTTTTGGCATAATCTCATCATCTTGAATGGTTAAATTTAAAGCATAAAGGTGTGGCAAGTACCTTAGCTCAGAAAGACTAGCATTTTTCCTTCCTTCGTACCATTCTTCCCCTTCCCAACTATCGAAAGTTTCTAGATGTAATTCTTCCAGTTTTGTCAATTTTGAAAGAATATTGGGTGGAATTACCTCAAGCTCATCACAAAAAGATAAATTTAACACTTTTAACTGCGTCAATTTGCTAAAGGTCATAGGAATTTCAACGATGTTAGATTTACTAAAATCAAGAATTTCAACCTTTTTTAATTCACCAATCATATCTATGCTCCCTAATTCACAGTCATGTAATCTTAATAATCTAAGGTTTGCAAATGAGTAAAGAGCTTGTGGCGATAAGGATATTTTCACCCTTTCTATTACCAAACCTTTGAGCTCCTTCATTTCTTTATAGAAAGTTTCTACCACTGACACAACATGTCTATTATATATAGATGGTGATGGTCCAAATAACACGAACAATTGAACTTTAGGTAGCATTAACTTTGAGAAATCAGGTGAATCCAATTCTTGAATAATTAAGAACACTACAGTATGGTTACCCGACAATTTCTCTTCTTTCCATTCTTCATTCGATCTTTTCACATAGCTCAATGTACGTATGTGATCATTCTGAGATGCTATTAGTATGGCTACATCACGAACCATATCATGTATTTTCACATAATTGTTCCCATACTCAGAATATTGTTGAAGCAAGGAAGAAGATATAAGATCGTCAACCAATTTTTTAATCCTTCGTCGTCCTTTTACCACAGTATCAACACCACGTAAGAAACCCATGCTCATAGCATATATGTGCAACTTTTCCACATCAATGTTAAAATCTTCTGGAAACATGCTACATAACAAGAATAGTAACTTCACCTCTTCATATCCCAAGTAATCGTAACTCAGTTTTAGTGACAAATACACTTTCTTGTCCATTTCTCCAATGTTTGCCATACCCACATCAACACTTTTAAGTTGATCTAAGGCATCATTCCAAATGTCGGAAGGTTTATTTAGTAATGCCTTAGCAACAGTAGTAATAGCAATAGGCAAACCTGCACATTCTCTCATAATTTGAATGGCTATAGGCTTCAAATCAGTTGCTTCAACAATTTCACCCGCCATTGCCTTAAATAAATTCCAGGACTCATCTTCTCCTAAAACTTTTATCTCAAAAATTTTATTGGCGCCCATATCATTTGAGATCAATTGTTTATTCCTAGAGGTAAACAAGATCTTGCATATTCCTTTATGATCTTCAACACTTGGAATTCCTATTGTTTCCAAATCAATATACTCCCAGACATCATCCAACACGACTAGGATACTTCTCTCCGCCTTCAACCACCTTCGTAGAAAAGTAGCCCTTCCTTCTATTGTTTCTTGTTCGAATTTTAAACCTATCTTGTCAGCTAGTTGTCCTTGAATCCTTTTAAAATCTGGTGTTTGGCTAATCGTGGATGTTACCACCTTATCAAAAGACTTCTTACTCTCCTCAATTTTTCTTACAATTTCTTTCACTAGCATTGTTTTGCCAACACCCCCCATCCCATACACTCCAATCTTATGGACATTATCATCAGAGAGTGCATCCATGATTTGTTCCACTGTTGACTTTCTAGAGCCAAAGTCAAGAAAGTCAGGTGCTTTTGGCAGTGGACTCTCAACCAATGAGATACGACCTTTAAAGGATACCATATCAAAACTTTCTCCCTGATTTTTCATCTCAAGAACCTCATCTGCCATTTTGCTTGCTTTTCTACTTGCCTTGTGTCTTTGGACCAAATTGGTGGAACACAATCTACCATGCCTACCTTCATGGGCTAGTATCTTCTCAGATTTTCTAACAAGGCGATCAACCTTTTCCAACCATTTCTCAACTGCAGGTTTTATGTCTTCTGCATTTCTTCTTGCAATAAAAACCTTGTCTTCCACAGATCCTTTTGTATCTGTCAGCTTTTCTACTTGACTCTTGAGTTTTTGAAAGTTGGAATGAATGAAACATACATAACAAAGTTGACGTCCAACAGGTTTAACAGTGTATTCACAAATTTTTGCAATTATTGAAATAGGAATACTTTCCATTGCCTCTAACTTGATCTTCAAAAGGATCAAAACCTACAAAAAAAAGATTTAAGAGCTAAAAACCCACAACGAATGAACCATAATTTTGAAGCTTTGGCCTAACATAATAGTAGACGTGAGAACACATACAGATCACCAAGTAAAAACTTATTACCCAAAACAAAAAAAATCTACACAGACAATTCAGTTTATAAGTACTGAAATGGAAAATGTAAATATAAATATATTGCATAAGTGGTGACAGAGATGAAATATGTGACCTGATGGAAGAAATAAGTTGATCTTGATCTGGACAAGGGAAAAATGAAGAAGATAATAATGAGAAGACCAAAGTTATTAGTGGAGGAATTTGATGGAAGAAAATAGTGATGGACAAAATTCTTTGTTCTTTATGTTAATGTGTAAACTGTAGTGGGCAATAATGTATGAGACAAATATATATTTTATAATCCTTAGTGGGTAATAAATAATGTTTGAATTTTATAAGTACTAAAATATATTATTATGGAAGAATATTATTATAACATATATTTATATAGTTATTTTAAAAGTGGATTTGATAGATTTTATTAATAATTTGATTTACCAAAGAATAAAGAAGGTTAAAAATTATGGAAAAGCACTTTAATTCTATTATTGCATAGTAAAGGAAGCCAAACAATAAAAAGTAGGCGATGACCAAATTAAACAAAGAAGGGGAATACTTTTGGGTCAATGGGAAAAGGATATATATGGATGGAATGCCTTCAAAATCTCTCAATAATTGAGTAAGAAAACAATAATGTTTCTCTCACTATTTTAAGTCAATTTCATATCGACTGCTAAGGTCTATCAAATAACCACAACTTTTTTTTTTTTTCTAATTTTTTTTATTATTTTACTCAAAATAATAGATCGTAACTTTTTAAAATTAGTTTTGGTGGTTAAATGTTCATGTCTTTTTTAGAGGAAGGCTAAGGTTAGTAAACTAACCATTTTTTTATTTTTAGCCATTTGGAGAAGCTTTTTTTAGCTACAAATAATCTCTCTTCTTCATCTATGTTAGTATTATTTTGAAAGGAAAGTCTTCATTAAAAAAAAGACAAACAAAACAAAAGTTCTACGACATATATCCATCACAAAAGAAAAATCCTACTAAGTTAGTTGAAAGTATATGGTCAAGTTTAGGTCCCAATGATCTACATTTGAACAAAAAAAAAAAGACTAATGTCAAGAGTATGAAACTTCGGACATCGAATTTATTAATAAGTCAAGAGATTACAAAGAGCTAGAGAGAAGTCCAAAAGCTCTTAGTGTAGAAGAGCAGAGAAGTTGAGAGCTAACCAATTAGAAGTGTAATCTTTGAATAGGTGATGGCTACTACACCACATACCTATATAGTTACAGCAGTCTTCTCAAAGGTTAAGTAAGTTATTTTGCTTATTAGCAAACATTCTTCTATTTCTTTCAGTCCATATGCACCAAGGATAGCTACCGTTGCATTATTTAGAATAATAATTTTTCTCCCGTTCGAAGTATTCAAATGGGAAAAGGACCACACGACTGATTTTAAATCGTTGAACAATTGATGATACCCAGCTTGAATCTGTAAGGTGTCCCAAAAAAAGTTAGTCGTTCTATAGTTTACAAGTAAATGATGATCACTTGTTTCGTAATGAGAGTGGCACATAACAGACCAGTTTGGATTTAAGCAGGTTTTTGTCAATCTTATTTGAAGGACCTCCATAGTATTGATACTTTCATAAAGGATGGACCAAAGGAAGAATTTGCATTTCTTTGGGATAGACGGTTTCCAAAGTATTTTGAAAATCTGCAGGGTCAACTCCATTATTCCCATTAAGAGGGAAAAATTGGATAACCTTTTTTACAGAAGTCGTGGTGAATACCTTGTTGTTTTCCAGCTTCCAAGTAGGATTTCTCATACTTTTTTCTTCCTTCATATGAGGAAGCTCTAAAGAGATATGATTCCAGAGGAAAACTTCTCTATCATTTAGAGGCCTACGCGGCTTTAAATTCCAGTTCTTAGCTTATCCAAGGAAATCTACATCTCTTTTACAGAATTGTTTTTGGCTTGAGAGAGAGCGTAAAGTCTCGGGAAGGCAATGGCTAGAGGACCATTTGTACTCCACTTGTTATGCCAGAAAGAAACCATTTCTCTATTATTTTATTTTCCAGGAGATGTTTGTTTCAAACCAATCAAGGTCTTTTACGATGCTCCTCCATGGGGCTTTGGCAGTACTGAACTTGCCCAATGTTGGGATTTGTCTCGGAAGTGATTCTTTGTATTTAGTTGATACGATTTTCCTCCAAAGAGCGTTTGACTCGTTATGAAATCTCCATAGCCATCTAGAAAGTAGGAAAAAATTTGTGTACTGAAAGCTTCACCCCAAGCCCTCCTTTGGCTTTTGGAGTAGTAATTTTAGCCCAGCTAATTATATGGGAACCTTTTGTCAAGTTGGACCCTTTCCACAGTAAGTTTCTCCAATACATTTCAATTTTTTTGTAGGCAACAGTTGAAGCTTGGAATACAAACAGCAGGTACGTCGGCAGGCAATATAAAGTGGAGTTAATCAGAGTGAGTTTTCCATCTTTCGAAAGTTGGTTCCAGTCATTGAGCTTCTTGTTGATTTTGTTATCCCCAAAAAGAGACTAACTTTGGGTTGCCTCCAAGTGGGACTCCAAGATAAAGAATCATTAAGTGTTGGATAGGAATTCCACATGGTAGCAACCTCACTTGCACGTTCTTCTGAAATGTTTATGGAACAGATAGTGGACTTTAATTACTTTATGTTTAGACCCGAAACTTTTGCAAAGATGATTAAAACCATATTCAAATTTTCTAAAGACACATCATTGTCTTCAACAAAGAGAAGGATACCATCCGCAAGAAGAATACGAGTTAAGCCACAATTGTTGTTGATATCGAGTTATTATATTTTCCCGTTAAGCTACAATGATCTACACTTTAAAGAAAGAGTTTAGTGTTTTAGATTTCAACATTTTCATATTTATTTTTCCTCTTGATTTTAGTTATTGTTTTTTTATTTTACTATTTTCCTTTCTCTAACATTTATTTCTTTACTATATTTTCAGCTTCTCTTTTATATATAATTATGCATATTTGCTTCATATTTTGCGGTTTATCCATTTTATTATTATTATTATTATTTCTTTTCTTTAGTAATGTATTCTTAAATTTTATCTTTATATATCTGTCTTTAATTTCTTTATAATTGGTATTTTTTTATTTAAAGAGAATAGTAAAATAACAAATTTGATAAAATATTAACCAGCTATAGCAAAATTAGATTCTACCAATAACAAGCATTTGATAGACATTGATATGCTTCTATCAATGTATTGATAGACAGTGAAAGAAGTCTATCAATTTCTATCATTGATAGAATCCAAAACATTACATTTTATAGCTTGTAAATATTTTAATTTATTTTGCTATTTTAAAAACTGTTCCTTCTTGTTTCTCCATTTTTCTTCTCTTACAATTATTTCTTTATTATCTTACTTTTACAATTTTCTCTTTTATAATAAATTTATTTGTTTATATGTACATTGTTTCCTATCTTGTTTATTTTTTTTTTTTTTTACTTATTATTTGTTCTTACTTTCTTCTATCTTATTCTAGTAAACTTTTTTTTCTATTTTATTTTATCTTACTTATAGATTATTATTTATTACATTTCATATGCTTATTTAAATATTTGTGTTTGTTTTATACTTGATTTAATATATTCTTGCCAATAGTTTGTTTAATTTTATTTCTTAATATTTTCAATTAATTTTGTTTAGAAAAAATCGAACGAAGAAATCAAGAAAATTTGGGAGTCCAATTTCCTAGAATTTTTTAGCTGAGAAAATTGATTCTTTGGGAGTTCCAGATTGATCTCCAATATGTTTTTATTAAAACGTCAATATGGCTATTTTATATTTGCTTAATATATTATGATGCTTAATTCTTTACTCTTATTTTAGGTTAATTTTCATAAATATAACAAATCGATAAAATATTTACGGCTCATGAAACAAAACAAAAAAGCTCATGAAGCTGGCCATTTTTTAAAAATATTTCAAGTTTGTCATTTCTTTTTTCGATTTTTTTCTTTTGTCTTTTTCTCTTCTTATTCTGCAAATTTTCTTTTTTTTAAAAAAAAATTGTTGTTTTGTTCAAGTTCATTTACATTTTAGAAATTAATTAAAAATTAAATATCTTATTAATTCTAATTAACAATACAAATTTAAAGACTTGAAAGTTGAAAAGTTTTTTTAATTTGTTTTTGTACTATATAAAAAGCTTCCTTGAATTTTTTTTTTCTACCAAACATTGTTATTGAGAAATTTGGATCCATCCTATGGAGTGTGTAATGGGACAAGATTGACATATCGATCATTTAGTAAAAGTATTATATATGCTGAAATAACAGACAAATGACAATGAAAAACCATTCAAATTTAAGAGAAAAATGTTGGGATTTATGACTTAAAACTCGTACATTGTAAATATAATAATCCATTGATCGTTATTAATAAAGTGTTATTATTGTTTATTTCAATAAATGTTATTGATTATATTTTTAGTTTTCTTTTAATAACCCAAATCCAATAAACTAACATCCTAAGTTGTTTTGATGAGTCTTGAACAGTAGGTAGAGACATACAAGGATCAATGTTCGAGATCAGCTTTAAAAGTATATAGTGTAAGGCTAAGGTTGGATACCTTATTCTAGTAACTCTATGGATACGACTCACTTTGTATTTGACACAAACACAATGATCCAACACATTCGTGTAGGTGACATGCAAGTGAGGGTATCCTATGCAATGAGTTTGCATAAGACCGGGCCATAAAATAGTAACCACTAGATGTAACTTCGTTAACTAGTCGAGTTTATATTTTATTAGGATGACTTAGGTAACTTAGTCTTAATCTTGAGTGTATTATGAACTCTTGTTTGCGAGAGATTGTCTTTTGATTTGTACGGGTGAGATCAGTGGCCAGATCGCCGACTCAATATGCTTATCATTTTGGAGAGAGAACCGAGTGGAGAGCTGAAAACATAATCACATAAGATGTAATTTACTTCTTTCCTACTGTAGGGTAACTAGATGAATGTTTCCTTAAATGGTGTCTCCGAGACTTGAACAAAAAGTTCTTCCCTCTCTATGACACGAGAAGGATTTTTGTTTATTGGTTGGACCATAAACAAGTTGTTAATTAGCTAGAGAAGCACTGGTATTTAAGGAATAGAGGTAACCTAGGGGTAAAATGATAATTTGATCAAGCTGGTGTTATGAACACACTTGAAGGACTAATTTACTGTTATTGGTCTATATATGTGACACAAAAATATATCTACACTGAAAAGAGTTCAACTATGAGTCTTTAGTGGAGTGTATACACAGTTAACAAATATTGATTAATGTGGTTAATGAGTTTAGCCAATTAATATCATATCGTTATAGCTTCTGATCAGGAAGTTCATTAAGTCCCCTTTCTAGCTTGTAAATGGAAACAAGATTTATTTATATTGGCTGTAATTTGAATGTTCACATTTACTTTGTAAATTAGTATAATGTATAGTGATACATTATAATACAAAATTTAATTAAATTTAATTTTGGATATGATTTAAAATTAATTTATGAGAGATAAAATATTTGAATGAGTTCAAATATTAATTTAATATAAATTAAATTCATATTAAAACTACTGTTCATCAGATAAATTTTTATTTGAATATGATTCAAATTTAATTTAAGTTAGATATAATATATTTAATTTAATCACTAACTAATTGGAGAATTAATTAATAGTTTAGTTTTATTTAATAAATTTGATTTTAATTAAATTAATAAAATATTAGAGAGATATTCATTAAATAATATTTAAATAAAATATTAATTATATATGATTTAATTAATTGACTAATTGTTAATTAATTAGTCGACTTAAATTTTCTAATAATTTAATATTTTTTAAATAAATAGAATTCTACGATTCTCTCCTACTCCATGAAGGAAAGAAAGTTATAATATGTAGAAGAAAACTAGTTTTTCTTAATCAATCAATATAACTAATGATTTTGCTTTTGTGCAAAATAATTTCTCTCTAAAACTTTTTTCATCTCAATTAGTTCCCACAAACCAATCTCATTCTAAAGGATAGAAAAGTCTTTGACGAGTGCTGTTCTCAAATTTAAAGATTTAGTAGATTCAGATATGTCAAACTACGTAAGTTTTTCTTTCTCTAATCTATACTTTATTAAAATATGCTTAATAAGAAAATAAGTTTCTTAATTATTTTTGGCAATGTACATGTATTTTGGGATTTCCAAATTATTTTTGCCAATTTACTATCAAAGGCTTTAATCCCTTCAAAAACAATTTCTCATTTGTTTATGTTTTGCAATGACAATTAACAAAACACAAGGATAAACAATTCCTATTGTTGGAATATATCTTCTTGCAATGAAAATGTATTTTCTCATGGACAACTTTATGTTGCACTATCTAGAGGAATTTCAAGGATCAAGACAAAAAAAGTTTGAATCAAGTCCATAGGTGACAATACGTTATCTTCAAATTGAATATTATTGTTAAAGACATGATTTTTTTATATATATGCAAGTCTTACATTTAAATTCTTATATTCTAATCTAATTATTGTAAATCCTTCTCATGTACATTTAATTCTATTACTTTTTGAAGTTCGTGCTTTTAAATTTGGCACAACCTAAACATATACATACCATGTTTACTATGATCTAAAGCTACACATTGTATGTGTCATGCATGTGTCTTTTACTAGTTTTTTAAAAGATCATATTTTTTACTTATTTAATTTTCTTTTTAAGTCTCTTTTGCTTAACGGTGACAACTCCTATTTTCTTTTAAAACTAACTCTTTTGAGGACGTCGACCGCTATGTGTTGTCTCGGACAAATGGCAACATATATTATTATCAGAGATCTTTTAAAAAAATATAACAAAACAGTAAAATATTTACACAATATATAGAACAATTTTGAAAACTGAAAAAGACAAAGCCCACATTGGAAAATTTAAAAAATGCTCGTGATTAATTGGCATCCAGTGCGCGTAATAAATTTGGAAAAAAATTGTTTAGATTTAGTTATCATAATCTAAATGATCAAATCTAAGCTAAATCTAAACGATTATTTAATTTAATCATTTAAATTTGGTATGCGCTCATTTAGATTTGGCACACGATCATTTAATTTAATCATTTAAATTTGGGTAGCCAAATCTACCTGATTTTTCTTCAAGATTTTTTTGTACACAGTCGTGTTTAGATTTAACAAAATATTGTTTAGATTTGATTGTTTAAATTAGAGTACCAAATCTCAATGATTTGTTTCAAGATTTTTTGGTACACAATCGTTTAGATTTGACTATTTTTTTATACATGATCATTTACATTTTGCAATGTAATACCTTGACAATTTTTTTCACGATCTTAAAAAATCAAATAACAGTTCGAAAAAAAAAAAAGACGATCTTGAACCAATTAACAATTTTAAAAAAATTACAGAAGAAGACAATGAGAAGGAAAAGAAAAAAAATTACAGAAGAAGAGAAAAAGACGATGAGAAGGAAAAGAAAAATTGCATAAAAGAGAATATGAAAAAGAATGGCAAATGAAATTATTTTTAGAAAATTGTAAAAGAGAAAAAAATGATGGAAAGAAAAAAAATATGGCAACATAAGAAAAGAAAAAAGATGTAGAAGAGAAAAAAAGACGATAAGGAAGGAGAAACCTGAAATTAAAAAAAATGGTTAATTCCACAAGTTTTTTCGTGTCGTAAATATTTTGTTCATTGGTTATATTTATGAAAGTTAACTTTATTATTATAACTATTATTATTTTCCTTTTCTTAAAATAAAATCTCCCTCTCTTCTCACCAAAAACACATCCAAAATTTTCTAAAATTCTTAATAAAATAAGATAATTTAGATTGAAAAAATACTTCAAAATTTTAGGTATGATAGTGATAATAACAAAAAGGTAATTAAATGGGTATCTCTAATTAGAATTGAAAAAATAAAAAGTGGTAATAAGAAAAACTATCTTTTGGCCCACCATGATATAAAGAAAGAAAGAAAGGAAGGAAGGAAGAAAGAAAGGAAGAAAGAAAGAAAGAAAGGATGGATAAAGTAATACAAGAAAAAAGGAAAGCATAATCATTCATTCCACTGAAGAGTAAAAGTTGAGGAGTAGCCAAAAATGATTTGAGTAAAAGGTTTTAATATATAGTAAAATGAACCAAAAGTATTTATAAATATAATAAAAATTTGCTTTAATTACGAGTGATATACTATCATAGACTACTATTTAAGTTTGAAAAAGTTAGTAGACTATGATAGACTATTATCGATCAAAACAAACATAGTAGTGTATCACGATCTATATTTTCTAATATATACATTTTCTTTTTTGAAAAATGATACATTGAGTTAATAGGTGCACTCGAACATCTCTACTAGGTGGACACTCTCTTAGTACCCTCATCATCCCGCTTCATTAATAGATAGAAAGAAATACACGAGAAGCAAAAGATCAACCCAAACAAAATACAAAGGGCCTTATTCAAAAATAGTTCTAAAATCTGGTGTTTGGTTGATCGTGGATATTACCACCTCATCAAAAGACTTCTTACTCTCTGCAATTTTGTTTAAAATTTCTTTCACTAGCATTGTTTTGCCAACACCCCCCATCCCGTGCACTCCAATACTTGTGGACATTATCATCAGAGAGTGCATCCATGATTTGTTTCACAGTCAACTTTCTTGAGTCAAAATCAAGAAAGTCAGGTGCTTTTGGCAGTGAACAATCAACGATTGGATACCGTATCAAAACTTTCCCCCTCGTTTTTCATCTCAAGAATCTCATGTGTCATTTTGCTTGCTTTTCTACTTAACTTGTGTCGTTGGACCAAATTGGTGGAACACAGTCTACCATGTCCACTTTCATTGGCTAATATCTCGTCAGATTCTCGAATAAAGTCATCAACCTTTTTCAGCCATTCCTCAACAGTAGGTTTTATGTCTTCAGCATTTCTTCTTGCAGTTTGGATCTTGTGTTGCACAGATAATTCTCTTGTAATCTTCAGCTTTTCTACTTGAGTCTTGAGTTTTTGAAAGTTGGAACGAATGAATAATACATAACCAAGTTGACGTCCAACAGGCTCAATAGTGCATTCAGCAAATTTTGCAAGGAGCGAAGTAAGGATGTCCATTATGCCTTATTCTTGGTCTTGAAAAATATCAAAACCTACAAAAATACTTCAACAGCTAAAAACT
This sequence comes from Cucumis sativus, assembly GCF_000004075.3. Taxonomy (NCBI): domain Eukaryota; kingdom Viridiplantae; phylum Streptophyta; class Magnoliopsida; order Cucurbitales; family Cucurbitaceae; genus Cucumis; species Cucumis sativus. Next base: position 2,618,192 of record NC_026656.2, read on the forward strand.
CATAACGAAGGAACCATAATAATTTTGAAGCTTTTGCCTGACAGAAAAATAGAAGTGAACACACACAGATCACCAAGTAAAACTATCCAATTTTTTTTAAAAAAAAAAATACAAAACATATTAAATAATTAGTTAGAGAAATTCAGTCATTCAAATTTAGTTCTTTTGTTATTTCTTTCTTCCCTCCTCTCTCCTATGTTATTTTGTTGAACTAATTGTAACAAATTAATTTTCTTCTCTCCTCTCTCCTATGTATAAATACCTTTGATTGGTATTTCAATAATGTGAGAAAGTCTTTTATCAGTTTTTTCCTTTTCTTTGATAAAACATATTCAGGTTAATATAAGTACAGAAATGAGATGGAAAATGTAAAAAGAAATATATTGAATAGGTGGTGAGGGATGAAATACTTGACCTGATTGAAGAAACAAGATGATCTTGATATGGAGATGAGATATTGCAGAGAAAAATGAAGAAGAAGATAAGAATGAGAAGACCAAAGTTATTGGTTGAAGAGTCGATAGAAGAAATTGAAGTAGTGATGTGTAGAAAAATGTTTTATTTTAAGGGGTGAGTGGTATTATTCTCATCTTCTTCCCCTTGGGTCTTCTAATAGGAGAAAAGAGGTGGGGAGAAAGATAGAGGCAGCCGACAGTCATAAAGCATACAAACAGGGAGAGAGACGCGGCATTCAACGGTGAGCTTCAAACGGCGTTCCACGGAGCGTTCACGTCGGCGTTTCCACATACCGACGATGAACTCCGAACGGCGGTTACCCAGTTGACGGCATTGAGTTCAGTTGACTCTGTTTGCGGCAGTGGTGCTCCGGCGGCGCATTAGCGTTGGGTTCTAGTGGCGGTTCGAGCATTTTTGAGGTATAGGATTAGATGTTAATAATGGTCATTAGACATTAGACATTAGATGTTAATAATGTGTTTTCTCATTAAAAACTACTAAATCAGTAATTCAACATTGCTTCACCAAATACATGTCAGTTTGTTGACTTAATTAAGAACTACTAGGTGCCATTACCAACTAACAAAGAAGGAAAAAAAAAGAAAAAAAAGTGGCCTCAGCTTCAGCGCCCTTTGCTAACATAAAGAGCAGAAACAGCAGCCAATATTGTTGTTGCTGCAGTCACTACGGTGAAGAAGCTCTTCTTCTTTTGTTGTTCCATTCGTTCAGTTTCGAGAACTCGTGTCATTTCTTCCACAGCTTTCTCCTTGTTTGTGAAGGATGTTTTTATTGCATCCAAATGTTCAACAAATGGCTGCATCTCTTTACCAACCTTATGCTCGTCAGAAGAAACTTCTTCCACTTCTCTTTTCCCATAACCATCACAAACAGTCAAACGTGTTTTCTTCAACAATGACAATGCTTTCTCTGAATTACAAACTGCTGAATTTACTTTCGCTTTCAGTTCATCAATTCTACTCTTTGCCGCCAACAAGTTTTTCTCCATTAACTCCCTTTCCCCGATCAAGGCATTGATCCGCCTCTCCATCTCCTTCTTCACATTCAGTGATTCCTCTTCTTGTGCAATCTTTGCTTTCTCTACTTCTTTTATGGCTTCTTCAATTCTTCTCTCCTTGTCTTTGAGTAACAGACTCAGCTTCTCAACTTTTTCCTTCTCATCACCAAATCTCTTTCTAGCATCATCCCTCTCAAATGAAACTTCATCCAAAGTATCACGAAGACGACCTATTTGGTTTATTAATTCCTCGTTTCTTGCTTTCCCGACATCACTCATCTTGGTCAACGAAGCTATAGCTTCTTTTAATTTACTTGATTCCTTTTGCAAGTCCCCAATAATATTCTGTGCTTCAGTTTTCGCCTTCTCCATTGCTTTCTCCTTCTTCTGCAACTCTTTGACAAGAAGATCACACTCCATCAGCATCCCACTTTCTTTCACCAAAGCTTCTTCATTTCTCATTTGAAGCTCATAAATTCTCATCCCGTTCTCTTCCTTTTCCTGTTTCAAACAGAATGTACTCTGTTTTAATTGAGTAACTTCCTTCTCTAACTTCTCAACCTCCATTTCCAGCCCATTTTTTTCCTTTTCAATCTCACCTTTCTCCTTCATTTTCACATCCACTTTCCTCTCTAAATCTTCAATTACCCTGCCTGATTCCTCCAACAACTTCTTAATTAATTCATTGTCTTTCGTCAGATTCGCATTCAAAATCTCACATTCCTTTTTTTCACTCAACAACTTCTTGCATTTTCCCTTCAGATCATCAATCTCTTCCAATGCCCTTCTCTCATTTCTCTCCATTTCAACCACCTTGCCTCTCAAATCCCCTGTTTCCTTCAATAACCCATCAAACTCAACCTTAATCTCATCCCTCTCACAACACACTCCCCTCCATTTCTCCCTCTCTTCCCCAACCTCCGAAACAAGCCCAGTAATCTCAGCCTTCAAATTCCTAATCTCTAAACCCTTAACTCTCTCACTCTCGAGTAACCCACAAATCCCACCACCCATTTCTTGTATTCGACTCTGCAGATAAACACAAACAACATTCCTCTCTAATTCCAACCCATAAACCCCATCACGAGCCTCACTCAACTCACCCATTACCTGTTCTTTCTCGTTCACATTCCGCTTCAAGTCGAGTTCCAATGCTTCCTTACTCTGAACAAGATCGCCGACCTCCACTCTCTTCTCGACCATCTCCTTAAGCAGCCGTTCGTTCAACGATTTCAAGCTCTGCAACTTCGAGTCATCATCCATAGCAGACTTGGGTTGCTCTGAATCGCTAGTTTCCTCCTGGTTATTGGGTGTTTGCTTTAGCTCTTTGGCCGATCTAGTGGGTTTCTTTTTCGCCATTTTTGTGGGGTTTCTTGAAAGGATTTGAATGGATTGCGGCTATGGAAGATAGGGTTTTTGATGGGGTTTTAAAGGTGGAGAAGAAAGAATATCGGAAACGGCAAGTTGTGAGTTGGAGAGGGAAAATGGAGGGTTTTTTTGTTTTTTGGGAATTTCAAAATCGCTTTGGCTTTTGCAATGGACAGTTTTTAATTTGAGAAGAAATAAATATTCGTTTTAGTTTGAATCAATCCATAGGTTTACTACACGTGTTAAAATATACCCACGTGTAGCGTTGTCCTTCTAGGGTTAAGTTTTATTGATTATTAGTATTGCAAATTGGAAAATTAATGAGTATTAATTGTAATGAAAAATTGGTACTTGTACCACTATTATTTTATTTATTTTGTTCTTTCTTAAAAATGTGAGAATAGGTGTTTAGTTTCAAAAAACAAATATATTTATATATATACAATGCCTCAAATATCAGTTTATATGTTTCAAGTTTCGTTAATGCCTCAATTTAAATTTTAAAATTGTGTTTAGTCAAATCATAATAAAGAATTTTAATAATTGAAATTGATGCGACTCTAAATTAATATTATTTTAAATTGATACAATTAATAATTTGAAGTAAATTAAAATTTTATAAATAATAATTTGAATAGGAAATATTATTAATTATTAATATGTATATAAGATAACTATGGGTGATGATTTAGTTTTTTGTTTTATTTATTTATTTTATTTTGTTAAAAAATAATTAAGTTTTTAGCAAAATTATTTTTTGAAATTAGCCAAAACTTATGTTTACGTGTAAAAAGGAAAACACACTTTTCAAAATCAAATAATTATCAGATAGTTAATAACTAGACTAAAGGTTAAACTATTTAAATAAGTTTCATTTTAATATCAAGGTAAGTTTTAGTATTATTTATATACATTTTTCTACTATAATTATAATTTAATTTTTTTCTACTTTTCTTATAGTCTTACAAGAAAATTATAATTCCATCCCATAAATCTTTGTTTAAAAAACTTACCAAATAAAAATAATAAAAACTCACATATGTCTTACTCTTACTTTATGAAATGTTATATTTCAAATTTTAAAAAAATAACGTGAGAAACTTTAATGATTATATGGCACCATAATTAAATCTAAATTTATTAATTTGACACAGTAATTAAATCTACATCCATTGGTGTAATAAATTTAGGATAATACAATCATAAAGATAGTTATAAATATAATAAATACTAAAACCAATAATTGAATAATTGAATAAGTGTCCTCTCATAACCCCAAAATTAGTTAGTACCATGTTATATCTAAATCAACCAAAAAACAAATCATACAACATGAACCTTATTAATTATTTTAAACTATAGAATTAGTAAAATATTTATTAATGATAGGTTTTTATTGATTCCTATCCATGTCTATGGATGTATTAGTGTCTATTTCGCAAAATATACATTGTCACATATAGATGTCGATAAACACGACTATATTATTTTTTTAGTTTTAAGAGACAACAAGTCATTACAAATCCTTGCCATTACTATACCAAGAATTTAGAAATAACGAAAGAAACTTTTAGATACAAACAGTTGAAACTTCTCCTTTCATTTCAAACAGCTTCGTATTTGTGTTGAAACAATGGCAGTACAAATACAAAGAGTTAAATTAAGGAACTGTTTGGCTGTTGATCCACTAGATTACAAAGTTAAATATTCATTTTACTTAACTATTAACACTTTGCTTTTTAATTCTAAACTTTACATCCACAAATACTTCCTTTTTCTTTTCTTTTTTTTCCCCATTTCATTGAACCTCCAGAAACAAGCCCCTTACAACACTGCAATAGCTTCTTCCTCCTTGAGGTGCATGGTTACAATATCACTTTCAAGATCCAAATGCAAGCTGCCTGTGTTTTTTCAGATCGCTTAAGTATCTCGTCTTGTTGTATTCTTGTGCATCTAAGAGCTCTTCCGAGTACGTTCGTTGCAGTGGCACCCTTGTACTTTTTTCACACTCCGCTACGTATTTGTCGCCTCTTAGCAGCACAACAACCTGCAATAAACCAAAATGTGTTTGATTACATGTTTGTTGAAGAGATGAGGGGATACCGTGGTGTAGTTTCCCACTTGCCTGACTCATTCGAGGTCGGAGAATAGGAGACTGCTCGATGCATAAAGATGCAGTTAAAATCATGCGCTCAACCTCTTCGAGATCGTAACTTTCCTTCAGTGCAGGATCAATGACCTCCTCGTGATTGTTGTTATCTAAGAGAGGCTTTGCCTATAATAAAGACAATTTAACAATGCTTAAAGGAATATAATGAACTAATGGGTACTAATGAAATTAGTTTGTTCTAATGTTATTATTATTACCCATAGTACAAGGCTTTGACACAGCTCATCCAAAGCTCGACGACCGGTTACGAGCTCCAACAGTAGAACTCCAAAAGAATAAACATCAGTTTTCTCATCAACTATCCCATGCATGAAATATTCAGGAGCAAAGTATCTGCATTGAAGAGATGAGAAATTTAACAAGAGAAAAAAAAATGGTTACGTCAAGGAGAAGAATGTAGGCATAATACTGACCCGAAGGTGCCTTCAAATTTTGACACGCTGTAGTGAGTCCACTGTTTGGGTAACCACTTTGCAAGGCCAAAGTCACAAATCTGCATTCATTTGAGTATAGAATGATCTCAATCATGAAATAAGATAAAAGGCTAGAGGAATAAAGTAGACTTTACTGGTCTTCTCTGTCATTTCAACTTTAATAGAAGCATGAAAAATAATTTTTTCATTGACATTTTCCATTCGACGAAGACACGAGGGGCCAAAATATTTTTTCCCCTATAATTTTGTTTGTGTCGTTGACATAGCTCCCCCAGTAGTAGTAGTATTAAAACAAAGAGGGCAAAAATCGAAAAGGTGTTTCTAGCAACATGTGTGAGCAAGTAAAAGCTTCAATAATGAATTTGATATTTAGAACATGCAAGTTACCTGAGGTACAAAATCTTCTGTAAGCAGAATGTTATCGGCCTTGATATCTCGATGAATAATACGCCTCTGACAATGATCGTGGAGATACAGCAGACCATCAGCTGTACCAAGAGCAATCTTGTATCTTTTACTCCAATCAAGTTTGTTTGCATTTGGACCTGAAAAATGGTGAAGAGAAGGGTGAATAAGAATTCTGAAAACCAAAGAGCAGTTAGTTCAACGAGGTTAAAGGAATCACCATGGAGAAAAGATCCTAAACTTCCATTTGGAGATAACTTGAAAACAAGGTGCATGCCTCCATCAATGCCGCAACCGATCAGTTTGGCTGTGTTAGGATGATCGATATGAGCAATGATGCCAATCTCGGACAAGAAACAAGCAGTTCTGTCATCTGGGGCTCCTTTAGTTAGCCTCTTCACTGCTATCAATTGCCCATCATGTAAACGGCCCTTGTATACCTCAGCATAACCACCTTTTCCAATCAAATTTTCTACGCAAAAGAAAAAAAAACACAATAAACAAAGTTGACACCAAAGTTAGACTAAAAAGTACATAAAACACAAATAGCAACCAACCATGGCTAAATTTGTTGGTCGCAGTTTGGAGCTCGGAGAAAGTAAAGTTTCCCAATGAGGACTTGAACTTGTACAAGTCACTTAGTCCCGGATTCTCTCTCCCGCTTCTGTTCCCTCTTCTTGAAATCTTCAGCACTCCGAGAGGAGGAAACGAGGCCAGGCGCCTGAACGATCTTTTCTTCCATAGTTTGAAGAAATTTTTCCAGTGAAAAAGAGCCCCTGATTGTGAAGGTTGATTTTCTGGTTCTGGGGTACTATCATTCAAAGAATCCGCATCGAATTCTGAACTCTGCAAGCTTGCTTCCAAAACTCCTCTTGGGGACAATCCATCACGTTGCTCACTTTCCAGGTCAAAACATCTCAACTCTACAAAACACAGCACACAAATGCCATAATTCATCAGCCTAAATGATGCACTATATGAGCACACAAAAACAAAAAAAAAAAACAAACAGATACCACCTCGAGCCGAAGCAGATGAAATCATATTGCTCCGCATTTTATGTTTCCCAAAAGTAGCCATGTAAAGTGGAGGTCTTTTGGCTACTTCACCGATACCCCTATCATTCTCCCTATGAAGCAACAAAGAATTCAGAATAGTCAAAATCCCAACAAATAGTGTAAATGTTGCAATGAGTTTCCAAAATCCGAATGGAGACACCACAAGTAATTGTTTTACTTATACCAACTTTAACTACCCCGACATCAAGTATAAGAGTCATCAAGAATTTTCAATGAGGGCTCAAAACCAGAACCTTCAAAACTTCCCCTCCAAACATCCCAAAAAAGGGTGATTATGCTTGTGACCACAACAAATGCAATGACTCAGTTTAGTATTGCTTTTGTACTTTAAAATTGGAAGGCCATCCCCATTCCCCACAACAAATCTTAAATGTTTCCTGGTTATAATTGTTTTCAATTTAATTAACTATTCTTCACTTTTCACATATAAAAGTATAAAGTTAATACACCTCAACACAATCATTCTCAAATCTCAAGTGATCAAACAAATCAAAAGACAAAAACAGATTACAACATTTCTCACTTCAGAAAAAGCCAACTCTCTTGTCCCACTTTACCAAAAAGGAAAAAGTTGAAGAAACAAAAACATGGGGGAATTTGGGAAATCCCCGTCTTCCCAACTAAGGGGCCAAAAGTCTCAAGCAAGCCAAAAGAGGCCAACAACAAAGAGGACAAAAAGAAACAAGATATTCACAGAATCACCATTTCGACAGCACGTGAATCCAAAAGGGAATGTAATTTGCCACTAGAAATGGCCAAACAACACCCACCCAGAAACCAAAATCCACCTTCTAAGCTCTACCACCGAATAGAACATGCAAAATTTAAAATACCAAAACCCCCCAAAATCTTCAACAGAGCAAAAGAAAATCTGAAAATGAAAAAGACATACCATGGAATAGAAGCTTTGCGAGCAGTATCATTCTCCATGGCGAAAACTCAAAAACAGAGGGGGAAAAAACAGAGGGAAACAGAGAGAAAAGGTCGAAAATGCAAAAAAGGAAAGTCCAGCTAGCGGATACCCTTCCAATACGGTGGCATTAGAGAAGGGTATTTTGTGTGAGGAGTAAGAAAGCAATAAAAGAGATTTGAAATGGGAAAAGGAATGAATGTTTGGGAATGGGTTTTCATGGTGGGTTAAGAGAAGAGAAGAGAAGGGCTAAAAATGGAGAAATATGAATAGAAAAAGATTTGATTGAATAATGGGTTGTTCTCTATGTTGAGGAGAAGGAAGTTTGAGGAAATGGGGTGCGAGAGTTTCGGCCATGGAGGTTTTAGTAAGAGGCAGAAATGGTGAAATGGCGTATTAAAGCGACTTCTCCTCTCAAACCTTCAAAAAGCAGCAGAGGAAAGAGAAGGGATGACAGAACAGATAGAGAGAGAGAGAGAGAGAGAGATATCAAAATCAGACTTTTAATCCATTTTCCTTTTCTCTTTCTTCATCCTCTCCCAATTATATAATAACAATACACTTCTACTACGTCTATCTTTAGATGATTAATCACAAAATATATCAATTCCCATAATCTAACACACTCAAATAATCAATCATTAACTTTTCTTTATAAAAATTGTTTTCCTTTTTCTTTTTATAATTCGAGAATGTGTACGAAGACGAGAGACTAGATTCCAATGTTACTCAAATTAAAATTCTTGTAAAAACGATATAAATGAATTGTACTCTTATCCAAAGTCTTTTTCTTAAAAAATATCACTATATACCATGAAATTTATTTCCATGTTACTTTATATTCATTATTTATTATGATAGCAACAATTAACAAAATGTGGTCTACATAACAAATTAATATAGACCATATGCACATGTTAAATTAAGAAGGGAGTTTAATTCTCTTGTTTCTGTAATTATTATACTAAGAAATTAGTTGAATATGCATCCAATTATTTGCCAATAACAAAGGCCTAAATTGGTTAAGCTAAGTTGAGGTAGATATTAACTATTTCTAGTACAACAAATGAAAATACAAATATTTACTAGATTTTGTTTCTTTTGATGGGGAGATTTTGTTCTTTAAACTTCATAGAATGTCATTGATAAGTTATTGGTTGGAAGGTTTGTTTGCTTAGCAACTTTTTTTTTAAAAAAAAAAGATTAATAATATATATAGTGATGAAATTTTTGTTTTGGATTACCCAACAATTTAGTTAAACTAATTATTTGATCAAAACTATTTTTGATTGATTTAAAACTTAAAAGGATTAGAGAAATTACTTTATTAATATGTAATAAAATATAGGTAGAGAGAATTAATTTGGAACATATTTCAATAATTTGGAATTTATAAATTGTACCAAATTGTGTAGCTAAATTGAATGATGTTTTTATGCTAACTCTTCAAAATTTCAAAGTATTAAGTGATGATGCTGACATACCAAAAGAAAAAGAAAAAAAAGAAACATTAAATTTGTTATTGATTGCAAAGTATTACCTTTTATTTGCCACTTGGATTCATTAGTTATCACTCATGAGCTCATTAATTTATCACTAATAATAAGAAAAAAAAAGGTTAGGTTTGTTTTAGAGATTCAAATAATCAATATATTAAAACTAAACTAAAATGAACAATTTTTTTTTGTTTGTTTTGGAAAATAAACTCAATTTTAATTGGTGGTTAATAGGAAAGATAAATTCAATTTATTTTCCTTCATCTTAAACTTGGTATATTATGCTTTTATTGTAATAATATAATTGGTATATACACATTGGAAAATAAAGAATGTTGGATGATTTTACATTCAAAAACCATTTTGTAGTGTATTTTAAAATTTAAGAAATGAATTAATTAAGATATCTTGGAATTTGTTTAAGATTCAAATGTTTTTTTTTTTTTTTGGGCAGTGGAAATTGAGAATAGTGTAGGGTCCAATGTTGGTAAATTGTATGAAGTTGAAGGACTTAGAAGAAAGAAAAATATAGAGTGGTATTCCCAATTAGTGAAAGAGCAAATGGGGTGCAGAATGTTATTTTGTCTCCAAAGCAGAGACCATACCATATGATCATAAAATAATCATATCATCAACCATATGTTTTCCTTTTCTTTCTTTCTTCAAGAAAACAAAACAAGGGAGAATTTATTGCAATGGTAATTAGTTCATATATTGTGTAAGTACGAACTTTAATATAACTAATCATTTAGTACATTATTATTTTCATGCAACAAATGACATAATGTTAGTATATTTCCAAAGCTTAGCGATTCTTTTTCTTTTGAAATGTTAAAGTTAGACCAAAGGTAATTTCAAGCGATCTTAAAATTGGATTATAAAAAATAGTCTGTGAGTTGTCTGGTGGTAGTGAACAGAGAGATGATGTAGATAAGAATATGGAAAAAGAAATAGGAAATGAGTGCATGAGAAGTAAAATCAAAATAATGAATGTGAATAAATTGGATGGACCAAAGTTTGCCGGTTGCTGGCGTTACATATTCCATTATGAAGCTAACAAAGGCAGGCCGTTTTGGATAATTCCAATATATAGTTTTGGTTTCATTATATGGATCCAAAAAGAGGATGATTTTGTTGCCAATTTTAAGCTAATTATTCCAATTCACAAGTATTACATCATATACTAAAATCAAGAATAATATACATATATACTTTGATTCTCTTTTTAACATGCATGGGTATATTCAACAAAGTATAATATAAGTTACAATTAAAGATTTTCATTTCATTGGATGAAGTAATTTTTAAATGTTTTCTAGTTTTTTTTGTTGTTGGTTGAATTAGGGTTTGTGGATAAGTACTGTGTAATTAGGTTGTGTTTTCATTAATTTTTAAAATTATGAGTAGTGTGTATGTGTGGAGTATATATTGAGTATTGAACTTTTATGGAAATTAACTATAAAATGATTAGATCTTGTCGGTTGTATATCGTTAAGATTTTGTTTGGTGAATCATTGTGAACGTGTTGGTAATGTATAAGGTCGTTATTTTCTACTTTTACAATTGGACAAGTGGGAGTAATGAAATTTGAACTTTTTTTTTTATGGAAACTGTAAAATTGATTAGATCTTGTCAGTTAAATCAATTGTTAACGGATTGTGTGTCTGACGACTTTAGTTCTCTTTTGACAAGCGTGCGATTAATAAAAGTTGTATGAGTTGAGTAATTAGATGTGAACCTTTTATGGAAACTACTAACCGATTAGATTTTGTTCGGTTGAACCATCTTTAACGTGTAGAGTGCAATGTAAGACCGTTATTTTGAACCTGTTTTATGGTAACGGTAAAATTGATTAGATCTTGTCGGTTGAGTCATCATTAATGATTGGATAATATATCAATTAGACTTGAAATATATTTATTATAGAAACTATAGAATTGATTGTTTTATGATCTTATTGATTGAATTATCACTAGTAGATCATTTGTTATTAGAAACTATACATCTCTCGTGTTAAATGGATGTGTATGCATTTGGCATGACTGGTTCTTCAAGTTTTGAAGTTCGGTCTCGACTGAGGACAAAGATGTTGGTTTGGGCTTTTGACCCAAACTTTCCTCTTCTTCAGACCCAAATTGGCCATGGTATATTTTGTTCATCAAATGTAGTTGGTCGAACTCGGTCCCATCCCGATTGAGTCTAAGGACAATCGAGCTTCTGGAGTCCAAAGCCCAATTAATTATTTGGATATTTATAATGGGTATCAATTTTAGAAATAATAATTAAGTATATATATATATATATAAACATTTTTAAAAAAATTGCAAATACAACAAAGTCTATCAGTGATAGGTTTTTATTGTTGATAAACTCTTATACTTTATCAATGATATACCAATATTTGCAACATAATCTATCATTTATAGACTTTGTCAGATTTTGCTATATTTACAATTTTTAAAAAATATTGTTGTATACTTAATTATTTTGAATCTGATTGTTATATTTGTAACTATTCCTAATTCTTTTTCTTAAGTTCATTTCACTCTTTTTGCTCATTTGGTATTTCACGTGATAACAATGGTTAAATTTTCTTTACTATAGATAAAAATAGTTAATTTGTTTCAGAAAAGAATAAGACATGTAAAAGCGAAAAAACAAACCATTAATATAATTATAATTGTCACTCACTCTACGTAAGTCAAAAAGTAAATAATTGTATCAAACAAAAAATTTCGAACTGAAAATATACTCACTGCTCTTTAGTCGCGATGATGGTACTTCCACGAAGAGTTTGACTTAGGACTTCAAATGTGGGAAAAATTTTCTTTTTGTTTTCTCTAGTCTAAGAGTAGAAAAAATGAACGAACGATTTTTCTATTATTTATCAACGACTATTATTGATAGAATCTAAGAATTTTGCTATAATGTTGTAAATATTTTGTCAAATTTATTATTTATGACAATTCCTCGTACCATTAACTACCGTAACCTAATTTTGGATTAAAAAGTAAATACATATAACATGAACACATGTTTGATTTGCGTTTAATATTTTATGAAGATTGTTATACAAAACTCATAACGATGAGATTTGAAGGAGACAATGAAAAAGATTGATAATAGGGAAAAAGGGGCACACGTTTCAAAAGAGTATTGAGTTTGAGAGTGTGTGTATTAAATATTGAGTTCATTTAGTAGTCAAAGTCTGCATATATATACTATCAGTTACTATTACTAAACGTGTCTCCATTCACACAAAATAGCCCCAAATTTCATGTGAATATTAATACTCTTTACAACTTACTTTATTCAGCCTCAAAAACAAAAATATACACATGCATATCTCTTTTCAGTGAGAGGTATTTAATATAAGGATAATGCATACTGTTTTTTGGTTATAATATTTACTCATTTTAAATGTATACTTTATGAGAGGTTGAACTACATTTAATGTATAGAAAATGGTTATGAGCATGCATGACCTTTATTACTTTCTCCTCATTTTCTCCCTGTTTATTAGCTATTTTCTATTTGTAAACTTTAGTTATTTTATAGATATCCAAGTAAAGCGCTGTGGATGAGTTTTCGTGCGAAGGAAAGAAGTTCAAAATTTTGATTTACAATTGGACTAAGGGTTTTGAATTTTTAGTTGTGATTTTGTTTGAGGTTTTGTCGACCCTCAAACCCATGGTTGATGAATTGGAAAAAGACAAATGTGGCCAAAATAGACTTTTCATGATAAGAATTTGGTGAAGAATATAGAAATTGTAAAGTATGGAATTGGGAGCATGAAAGTCGATATGTCCGAGTGGTTAAGGAGACAGACTTGAAATCTGTTGGGCTTCGCCCGCGCAGGTTCGAACCCTGCTGTCGACGTCATTATTTCTCTTTTTCATCCATTTTGTTTACTTACATATATCCTTAATAAATGATATTTATCAAAACATTATAATATGTATATTTCGTCACATTATTTAAACTTAATAAAATAAAGTTATTCTATGCACTATAAAGTCAAATCTTCATTTTTTCCTTTTTCATATGGTCAAAAGTATTAGGTGATATATAATGGATAGAATTATAAGTTAGAGATTCAAATCTCTCTATTTGTAAAAAAAAATGAATAATGTTTTTATTTAACTTTCTTATTTATATTTTTTCAGTGAAATGAGTAATAATCTAAGTCTTAATACGCAACTTATTTAATACTTATATATTTATCAAAAGATTAGGTTTATTTATACCAATCAACATTTTTATGTCAAATTAAAAATGATGCTGACATAACTAACCCTAAATGAAATATTTATATATGTTCATACGTTTTCTTTGGTACCCAAAATTAAGGTTGAAAGGGCAAAGCTACAAAGTTTAGCCAACGAAGCTTTAAACCTTTGGGAATTGAAACAATTGATTGAGGTGAAAAAACTTGGAAGTTTAAATTCCTTGATTTCCTCATTCATTTATTGCAACATAACAAAAACTTAGCTAAGATCCAACCAAATGAGTTTACACCAAACTATCTTTTCAACAAGAATCTCATGCAGTCTTTGGCTTTTTTACATGCATGTTTTTGTTAAAAAGTTCAAATATTTCATCCTATTCAAACATACATATCTCAATCTAACTTCTCACTTTTAAATTAATTTAAATCTTATCTTACCATATTTTTTCTCTCGGTTTTCTCCTTTTTAAAAATTAAAAACTTAATTACTATAAGATATAGGTAAGTTACGCTTATTGACTATTATCAAGTCATGAAGTTTAATTTCTAATATGTATATAAAAATTTGATAGTCATGAAGTTTAATTTCTAATATGTATATAAAAATTTGATAATTGATCACTATTTTTTATAAAAATTATCAACGTCGACAAATAAAGATCTCTCTACTACTTTGGAGAAAAAATATATTTTTTAAAGTATGATTAGATTTTTTGTATGGATGAGTCAAATTATATAGGCCAATACAATATTCCAAGATGCTATTTTTTCAAATTTCCAATATTTCTAACTTTAGGTTATATTTTTAATCCAAAACTTTCATTTTCAGAGAAATTGATTTTTTAAAAATTTACCCTCATTTTAATATCTTATTAAAATTTTGCTTCAAATATGATTTGATGTGAGTTTTATCCCAAACTTTCCATTTCAAAGTATTCCTGAATTTTATATAATTTAAATATTCCTAAATTCTATATAATCTTATAATTATTTTTTTTACAAAATCCCAATTTAAATATTCTCAAATTTTATATGTTATCTTAAAATTATTTCTCTATTTCTTTTTAGTTTATGCTATCTTATCCATATTTATGTAGATATTTAAAATCATGCATACTTATAAATGCTATCCTACTACTTTATAAAACTAAAGATAAAAACAATAGTTACGAAAATTTAAATTACCTAGCTATAACAATTTGATCTATCCATGCATTTCAACATTGACATAATAAGCTATAGATGACTAAAACTAACGAATTATATACCCTAATTCGACTCGAATATTTCTAATATCAACAAATTTCTCCATCCTCCTACTTTCTTGGAGGGGATATTATTCTTAGCTAACATAAAATTAATTTAATCTACTTAATTTGCCTTTAAATGTAACTTACTTTGACTCATTTTCACTATTATTAGTAGATTACACAAACAAATTGTATACCTTTTTTATACATATGTGTGTGCTGTACTACTCTTCTCCATTGCTTTGGTTATTTATATTCTTATTCTTATTAGCTAAAGTCAATCCAAATCCCCTCTAACAACACACAGTCAAAATTGAATTCAACCAATAAAAACCCACGTTTCCCCTTTTATTTAATTTTTTGATAAAAGCAATCGTAATTATCTAATTGATATATTTATCAATCTTTATCATTTTAACCTACAAAGAAAATAAAAAATGCAAGTGGGGGAATTTCATCTTGGAGTTTGCATTACATGATATTCCAATTATCTAGAGCCAAGAAGAAGGAAAAAAAATGACATTTTTTAAAAGAAGAAAAGGAATGTAAAGATATTGGTAAATTGACATTCCACACAAATTAATAATAATAATGATGATGATGATAATAATAATAATAATAATTTCTCATTGTTTATGCACACCCACCGCTTTCATTAATTACTTAATTCTACCGACTTAACTTATAAAAAATAATTCTTAACTTGTTGTAACGCAGTGCTGTCTCCACACATCCAAATGCTGGTGGTGGCTACGGTGGTGCTCATGGCGACGCTGGTGCTTTATCATCTCCACACATCGCCTAAATTCCATTTTTCCTTCCTTCACTAACCCCTCCACTTCTTCTTCTTCCTCTTCCTTTTCGTCTTTCTCCTCCTCCTCTTCAATCCCACCTTCCTTCTCCCTGTCGCCGCCATCTT
This sequence comes from Cucumis sativus, assembly GCF_000004075.3. Classification (NCBI taxonomy): domain Eukaryota; kingdom Viridiplantae; phylum Streptophyta; class Magnoliopsida; order Cucurbitales; family Cucurbitaceae; genus Cucumis; species Cucumis sativus. Next base: position 2,633,922 of record NC_026656.2, read on the forward strand.
TTTCTCCTTGTTCTTCATCTTTGATAAGATGCAATCTCAACCGTCCATCTCCACGACACGCTCGAAGAATCTCGGTCCGTTCGATCCTAACCTCCGTCAGCTCCAATCTCCCATCTTTCCTCACTGACCGGAGATAAAAATTCGGATGTCCATGTTGATTCAGCGACGTCAACGGTGGTGGAAACTTCCTCTCTTCCGCCACCACCTTCCTCCGCCGCACCCTCGACATACACCACCCGCCGCAATTATCCTCCATCGTCGTCAATTCATCATTCACCAATCTCTCATCGGAGCTCTCAAATCCAAGGCTCTCAGTGCACGACATCAACCCGTCGACGCCGCCGCCAACATCGTCGATGAAACCGACCCCACCGGGGTCTTTTCTGGACGAGGAAAGAGAAGGTTTAATGAGGGAGGAAGATTCAAGAATATTTGGAGATTTATTGAATTGCGTGGCATTGGTATGATCGGAGTTAATCAATCCTAAGCCTAAGGCATGGTGTAATTCAAGGTGGGGATTAGAGTTATTGAAAGGTGGTGAAGTTTTGGAAGAAAGGTTGTCGGTGAAGGATAAGAATGAGTGGAGACTCTTTTTGTAAAAACTCATCATCGTCGTCATTCCTTGTAATTTGAAAAGAAAGAAATGAATAAATCTGAGAAGAAGTTGGCTATATATATATATATATCTAGAAAAAAAGAAAAACTAAGGTGATATCAAAATTCTCCAATTAAAATTTGGCTCATGGCAAATAAAATATTTTATATGAGAAAATAAATTGTAGTAGAAGTTATGGGCTATGGTGAAGAGGATTGAGCTGGAGTGATGAGGAAAGGGTGACAGGTCCCACTTGACATGCCCAAAAGATTTGGAATAAATAATAATATATACTTCTAGATGATATTTGTGAAATGCTTAAACCAATTGAGTTTATATAGATTAATGCATGGGTAGATGAATTTTCAAAAGTGTGTGTTAATGAGCAGCATGATAGAATAGGTCAATTGGATAAAAGTTGGTTGAAGTAATGTATTGACGTTAAAGTTCTATCTTCTATATTTAGGAATGGTTGTAATTACTTTATAGAAAGATAAGGTCAATTAAGTTAGTCTATATCAATCTATTACATATTCCAATTTGTTACTCAGTTATTTAGGTTCTAAATCATATCCTGCGGCTATTTTTCAAAATTTCTAACATCAAATAGTTGATTGTGTTTAAATTGATATGCTACCAAAAGTTTAGGGATAACTGAGGGTTTTATTAATTATTTGTTTATTCTCTCCTTATCTTTTGCATTCAAGTTTTATATTTCTATGAATAGTAATGTGTATATATAAGAAAAGAATGATTATCCCTATGATTTAGAGGTTTGTTGGGAAGTGAGATATGGGTCAATGATGATAATCCAGAAGCTTTGGAGTGAGGGAGAGAGAGAGATATGGAGATGGGAGAATATAAATGATTGAACTTGTTGGTATTGTCAACTTCTCCCATATTATAAATTTATCTTTATTATTCTTTTTATTTTTAGATTATAAAACTTATTTGAAAGGTGTATTATCTCCTTGATATTATATTAAATTTACTTTTATTCCTTCGTTTTAGTTTTCAACCAACCTTTATTCTTCAGACCAAGCAAGAATAAGTTGCGAGAAGAAAAATAACGTGAGGTAAAATTAACTAAATCTTAAATTACAAAATGGAGTTTTTTTCGAAAAATATAATAAAATGATAAAATATTTATACTGAATAAAATAATTTAAAAATAGAAATGTAATCCATAAGTCCACAATAAAAGATATAAAAAATGATCATCACCACACCACACATGTAATTCTTCTTTTACACAATTATTTACATGTGATCGTGTAGTTTTTTTAACGAATGATAAAATGCTTCAAATTTATTTTAGTTAACTATGATAATTAATTGTTTATATCATATCTATTTAGTTGTGTAGTTTCTTTTAAAGAATGGAAAAAAACTTCAAATCTAAACAATTTTGTTGACTAGGTAAGTGATATTTAAACGATTTGATATTCCGAAAGAGTAGTCGGAAGAAAGAATGAAGATGAAGAAAGGAAGAAAAAGAAATGAATAAAAATAGAAAAAAGAAAATGTGTAGGAGAAGCACAAAAGGTTTAAAAGTTATGAAAATACTTTTTATTAATTAATTAATTTGTTATTTATTTTTTGAAAATTACATATGATTTAAATTTCAACTCATTGTTAAATCTAAATGATTTGAGAGTAGTTTAAAAAAATAATAATTCTTACGAAAATGAATCAACTAAAATTAAAAAGAAAAAAAACATATGATAAAATATATTGATAAAGAAAAGATATTACAATAAAATATTTATTTGAATTGTTAAGAAGTTGGGAAATTTGTATGAAAGCTAAATCTAAAAGCTGATATGTATGAGCGGGTAGACGGTTAGTTAAGAATTAAAAAGTGATTTTGATAGATTAATAAACAATTAATTTTGATTCTACCAAAATTAAAACAATGCAAGTAGTTATGGTTCGTTAATATATAATTTAAATTATGATACATAATTGTGTGGTTCTTTTTTAATGGTGAGAAAAAAATTTCAAATTTAAACAATAATGTTGATAATAGTAAACGATCGTGTTGATTATTAAAAATGATATTTAAATAATCTTTCATATTCTCATATGTGAGAAAAATGAAGAAGAATATTGAAACAATCGTTAGCTTTAAAAAATCTTGTCGAATATGATGAATATGAAATAGAAGATTTTAAGGAAGAATAAATTCTTTACCAATATAAGAAAGAAAATCAGGTAGAGGAGACGAATAAATAACAGAAAAGAAAAAAGAGAAGACGAATGGTTCGCAATATTAAAGAACAAATCTGAAATTTGTGAAAATACATTGGTGGCTTTATATGCTCTTATTTTTTTTGTTACAACACGGTGTAATTATTTTTAGGTGTTGTTACGTTAACGTAAATTACTCTTTTATTGATCATTGAAAAATTTAATTTAGTTTAATGTAATTAATTAATTAATTAAAATTTCGTCAATTCTATAAAGTATCTTAACCCCATAATTCACTCAAGAAACAATATTACAATAATTTGCTCATTGATTCTATATATTAAAGGTTTGTACTTTAATATAAATAAATTTTGGAAAATTATAGTAGGCAATAAAGTTTATAAATAAAGTGAAAATTATAGTAGGCAATAGTAGCCATTTCACAGCCTCAAACAAGACTATAACATCATTCCAATCATTCTCTTCCAAGGACTCACTTTGTCTTGTAGAAAAAGCTTCTACTAACCATGTATATTCTAATGTTGATGTTGGAAATTTTCTCATATGACAACTTTCGAGTCTACAACCGATGAATACGTTACATGAAACTAAGGCCATTCCTTGATATGAATCTCCAATATCCACTCGGAAAGTAACGGATGTAGCCAAAGTTATCTTTCTATTGCGATTGTGTTGAAAACTGGCCCTTATTGAATTTGATGCAGTCTCATAGCTCAACCATTCCGGAATCCCACTATTCATTAGAACGAATTCCCTGAAGATATAACAACGCCTTCTCCATTTAACATTGACCTATGGAATAAGAATTATATATATATATTATGCATGGAATGTTAGTATAAAAGACAAGAACTTGATATGAACAAAGAAAATGAATTGGTAAGAGATGAACCTGCCCGCCTGATATTATGTCCACATAATGTTTGGACTTCTTCTCAACGATATGCAACCAGTGGCATCTACTATTTGTATACTCTGAGGGAGGTTTGGAATTTCTTGAAGAAACATGCAATTCCTTAATTGGAGATTCCGCAAGGACATAAACTTATGGAGACATGAAGGTAGACTACAGAATTCGTTTTCTGACAAGACTATACTAGTTAAGGATAGAGCTACATTACATAAATTTTCCAGAAAATCAACATTTGATATATTGCAACCTTTAAGATCCAGCAACTCCAAATGTTCGAAAAATAAGATTTCTTTTGGAACTCGTGAATGGAAAAACTCCCAAGTCGAAGAAGTTTTCATAATTTTCATAGTTTTTATAACTTTTGGAACGCATTTCAATAGAACACTCAGAAAGACTAAGCCCGCAAAGACTCTTAAACAAATTATAAGCTGTACAAGGAAGGAAGATGAGGTTTGTGCAACGTTTAAGATTTAATATATTGAAGATTAGTAAGGTGTTCAATTGACGAAGGTAGCTTCCTTATGGCCGTATAAGACAACCTCAACCTTTCTAAGGATTTCATGTTTTCATCAATTTCTGGAAACGTTTCGAGCTTACGACAACCAGAGAGATCTAAATCTGTAAGAGACTTTAACTTGAGGTAGCTTGGAAGCTTTTCAAGGTTGTGCATTGTATTAGAGACAAGCTTTTAAGGTTTAATGCAGAAGAGAAGTCAGGAATTTTTTCAAGCTTTTGGCAGTGAGAAAGATCAAAATTTTCAAGACACTAGCTCCCATGAAATGTAGCTACTTGGAATCTTTTTAAGGTTTAAACAATGGTGGAGGTTGAAGGTAAGAAGGTTAGGAAGAGAAAGAAATGACTTAGGAATGGTTTTTAAATTTGGGCAGTTGTTAAGATACAGTTCTTTTCCGAAATTAGTGATGAGGCTATGTTGCAAATGTAGTCCAACCAGATCTTTTGTAATAAAGCATGAGGGTAAAGTTTGATGAGGAAATCTATGCCATTTTATCCACTTTAACCCATTCGGTACATACTTTTTTTTTTTGCAAAACCTCACATTTCCATCAACAATCAGTATTCTCAAATTCTTCATGCTTCTAAATGCCTCTGGATTCACGTTTATGACCCTTGTGGGATCAGATAAACACCAACTTTATGCCTTTCACTGCATCGCTTCCCTACAAATTGAAGTCATACATTTTGTATAATTTAACATTACTTTCACAAACATTTTTCATCATCTGAAAGTCTTGGAAAATTAATTACTTAAATTAAAGACAATTAATTCAGGTAACACCAACTTACTGAATTGTTACTAAACACCTCCAGAATGTCCTCCTCCAACCTGATCTACTCCTTTTTCCAGGCTCATCACCACATTCATCATAAACTATTTTATGACCCATTTGTTTTATTAAATCATGCATTTGCACCCTATCATCATCATATTCTTCCATCCTAATAAGTGAAAGATGCCTCAGATTGCTAATTTTGAAATCCAGAATCGAATGGAATTCACTCAACATTTTCTTAACATAGGTAACTGTCTCACCCACGAGTAAACAAGAAATATCAAGAAAAAATTTCTTTACTTCGTCTTCCAGCCCATCAAAACTTAATTGAAGAACATCTTTAATACCTTTTCTCAAAGAGTTTTCAAATCCATCTAATAGACCACTCCATTCTGCTTGATCTCTGCCACAAAGGAAAGAAGCCAAAACAACAAGAGCCAAAGGATGACCTTTACAATGCCTTGTAGCACGTTCTGAAAGGTCTAAATAATTACTAGATGGATGACTTTTTTTGAAGGCATGCCAACAAAAAAGCTCAAATGCATTGTGTTCCCACAATCCTTCAACTTCATATGTTTGACCAAATCCATGGCTATCAAGTAAATGTTTATCTCTAGTCGTCACAATGATTTTACTACCCTGACCAAACCAATCATGCCCACCAGCCAATGCTTTTAATTGCTTCATCTCATCCACATCATCAAGAAGTATAAGAACTTTCTTCGAATGGAGTCTATGCTTTATGATATTATTTCTCCTGTCAAGATCATCGACATCCTCCAAATCATACTTTAAGATCTGAAAAAGTAGTTTTTTCTGTAGTTGAGCGAGGCCATTGAGTTGCTTTGAAGCTTCTCTAACATTTGATAGAAAGCAGCAACATTCAAATTGGCTAGCCATTTTGTAGTATAAAGCTTTAGCCAAAGTTGTTTTACCAATGCCTCGAATGCCATATATCCCCAACATGTCAACACATTCAGACTTGTACATTTCTTCTGTAGGCCAATAAAGGGATTCAATTTTGGAATCAATTCCAACTAGTAGAGGCTTATCTGAGGGCGTGGTGACATTTAATGTAGACGACACTTCTTTAACAATAACTTGAATAAGGTCAGCCTCATTTCTGTTGTTAATTAGTACATAATCATTGCAAAATTAATAGATGATGAGAGAGTCAGAGGACATAATTAATTAAATTGCATCTTGAGAGAGAATAATCTTCTGAGTTTAAATTATATAGTGTGAGAATTTCTAATGAATAAAAAACAGAGCTAATTCCAAAAATAATGTAATTGGCCAAATAAATTACAAGAAATAGGGTCCTTAAATAAAGTGAAAATATAAATAATTGATAAAAATACAGAAAAAGCAAAAAAGTATTAACAGAATAGGTGTGAAAAATAGTGAACCAAGTCCACAATTGCTATAGGAAAATTATATCAAATGACAAAAATATTTAGAAAAAATAATGCACAAACTTTTTTTTATATTGCGAATATATATATATCAAAATTAGTGATATCAGACGTCTATTAGATGATAATCATAAAATTATAGATTTTTAAATTTGCTGCTTTTACAATTTAAAAATTTTAATGACATGAGTACAAGTACTTGTAGGGGTCCCATTATTCCATAATTCAAATCTCTTATCCGTGTTTGCATCAATGTGTTCAACAATAAAAACAACAAAACAACTCATGGACCTAGTCCACGACTTATACTTTGGTCTATGAGTAATAAGTCTTGGAGATCTCTCTTTTTTTTAAAGAAAAAAAAATTGTTTAGATTTATAAAACGCTAAAAAGAACACATATACAATAAAGAAAGAGAATTAATCAACTATACATTTTAAAAATAAAGGTAAAAAAATCTTGCAAATCTCAATCTTGTAAAAACATATGTACCTTATTGTTCCGAGATCCCAACCAGCCAAGTTGGCAGCAGTCGTTAGAGCATTCCTCCATATTGGAATCTTCTCCATGAAATTAGCCTCATGTTTGGCCAATCCTTCTCCATAGCAACCATTTTGTTTTCGTACATCCGAAGGATCCACCTTGTAGAAAATTGGCAATACTTTCTGACCCTTGGATTTCTTACACTCAATTATTTCCACCAATTCATCCAGACACCATGTAGAAGATGCATAATTTTCCGAGAATATAACAATAGAAATCAAAGAACACTGTATAGTTTTTAAAAGGGCTTCAGAAATTTGCTCACCCCTTTCGATCCTGTCATCTATGAAAACATTGACACCCTTGTGACGCAAGAACATGTGAAGATGACTTGTGAAATTGGAGCGAGTATCCTCTCCTCTAAAACTCAAAAACACATCATAAATCCAATTGATTGGAGAAGAAGACGACGATTCCGCTCCAGCAGCGTTAGAACCCATCCCAAATCTACCCAAAGACTTCCTCATTTCTTTGCCTATATGTCTTAATTCCTCATTCAATAATAATCTGGACACTTTATAGAGAGCAAATGTTGGGTGAAGTAGAAGTGGGGACACTGTTATGATTGATCAGAAGACTTCTCATTTCCACATGCAAATTCCCGGACTTTGGCCTACTTAACCCATTTTCTACGCACTTTCTTTAGTCAAATAAGTGTGTGACCATATTTTCTTTGGTTTACCCACAAAATACTAATGATGTGGAACTTTCGTATCAATTTTGGCCATTGTGAGAGGGCAATGATGATCGTTTAAAAAGTAGTTGTGGTAAATAATGATCACAATACTCCAAACTCACAGCAAATTTCTGTCTTACACAAACACGTTTTCCTACTTTTTACAATATTATTTCTTTCATCCCTCACTGCCTATAGGTACATTCATTTGTTTGATGAAAAGTCTATACTTTGGCCCATAGATACTGATGTAGTCTGGAAGATATTTATATGAAGTTTGAATTAAAGACATCGTCAGATAGAAATATATATATATGAGCTGATCAATATACAACGTTAGAATTATCGTACCTAACTTCCAAATATATAAAATCAGTGGAAAATTCCCTATTTTTCTTTTCTACTCCTTTCCAATCTCTATTATTTTAACTTGAATTGTATTAAATGTTGAAAATAATGCGATCAATCTCTATTATTTTGCACACATGTCAATCTCAACCCTTCTTTCCTTTTGAAAAAAAAAAAAAAAAAACCATTCAGTTTACTTTCCCTCAGTTCAATTTTTGTTCTCGAGCTTTCCTCTTTCCATTCACTGTGTGTGGCTGGGAACATAGAAAAAAGGAAAAAATAATAACTAAGCTAATAAGAAGTGATTGAGCTTAATACATAGTGATCATCTACCTTATTCTTTCAACAGAGATTGACCCATCGATAAAATAATATTTTAACTAAACAATAATCTTTAAAAAGAAAAAGAAGAGACTTGACAGAAAACGTTGTTCATAAAGTCAAGAAGAAAGAGAGAGAGAGAGAGAGAGAGAGAGAGAGAGAGGAAGGTTGTAGGAAAGTAGAAGAAGGCGTGTAAGAAAATATGAGAGAAAAAGGAAGAAATAGAAAAAACAAAGTGAGGCACCAAAAGTAGATTAAGGTATTCTATTCATCACTTATATCCCTTCTTCCTTTCCATTCCTTTGTGATTCTAAAAATAATTTTGTTAGAAATTGGTGAAATAATTACCTTTTGAGAGACAGATAAAAGCAAGACAATCTCTTTTATGACTTTTCCTTTTGCTTGGATCTCACTTTCAAATAAAACAGAAATTGAGGATGTAAAATACATTCATTAATTGGATGTTTATAAATATAATTAAATAAATCAAAATATTTACAAACATAACATAAACCATCATAAAAAAATACTATATATGACCTAAATTGTAGTCTATTACCGTCTATTATCGATAAACTATAATTTTTGCTATATTTCAAAATATTTTTAAGCAGTTTTGTCATTTACACATCATGTTTAACTTATCCAATTTGTAATAAAAATTGGGATAATCGTAATTAAATTCCATTGATAGATCAATTGTAATGGACTGGATCAACAAATCTAATTGAATTGAGTTTTGTCAAAATGAAGTTTTTTTTCCCTCTAGAAGTGTAACAATAATGGTGACCATAACCCAATTTTAGATGTAATTTTGGAGAGCAACCCAATTGATAACCCTCCACCTATTAATCAGATTGATCACTCTCTGCTTGTGAATCAGATTACAATTTTTGTTTACAAATTTGGATGTGGATCCAAATTTAGAAATTGTACAATAGATGAGAGAAACATAAAAACTGTATAGCAACTAAACTATTTAATAACAGTTTTAAAACTAAATTGTTTGATAACAATCTTATGGGTTTTCTTAGTGAGCAGCCTTAATAGATTGTAAGTTGCTTGAAGATATTCCAAAGGTTCCAAAAGAGGTAGTCCGTGTGAATTCTACAAGGTGCGTATCATTGGCCAGATTTCCTGAAAACATACATGATTTTATATGTTGTAACGATAATGTGGTGCGTATCATTTCTTTCTCATGAACCCATGTCTTGTGTATTTCATTCTTATAAGAATTAAGTGTGCTTTGTTAATTAACATAACATTTAGCTATTTACTCTGATCGTGCATGAATATAAAAAATATTGAGTAAGCAAAGAACTCATATTAATGAATTGTGACATTTCAAATTGGTTCAAGTACAAGGGTATGAACAATTCAATACTGTTTGTTTTTCCAGCTGATTATCTAAGTTGAAAAAGGAAGGCTGTTATTGCTCTTTGTGTCAAATTTCAAGTTACTATTGATCTCGAGCTGGTTCAGCTTAAATATAGTGTGTTTATCAACGATATTGAAGTAAGTAAACACTTTTGGATGGATAAGATATCAGGAGGTGAGTATCTATGGATGGCAGTACTTGATCCTTGTATACATCTAAACCCATATGGTGACGACATTGTGGACAGCTCACCGAAGATTGATCTAAATCAACCATGTTTTAGGATTAGTTCCTCGAGAAGTATTTTGGATAAAATTACAGTGTTATTTGAGGTAATTAATTGCTCAAGACAACTGTAAAGATGCAACAAGTATAAAAATGTGTGGTGTTCACGTAATCATGGAGGAATAATTTGGAGAAGAAATTGGCAAATTAGTTGAAGTTAGAATATGCAAACCTGGAGAGAGGCTCTCTAATTACTCTTTGGCACTTCTAACTTTTATGTTTATAAATATATGTTATCTGAAGAAAGCATTGTTAATCAAGTGAAAACAGGAACTGATATTTGAGTTTATATATATATATACGTAATCTATATTTGTTTTCTTCTATTTTTTTTCTGTCTTTTTATATTCAACTTCAACCCTCTTTCTTGAAATACAATCTTTGATGATGAAGTGAAATCTTATATGAATGTGTTTGCTAAGATCATCATGAAACAAAGAATTCTTTTCTAAAGCAATCTTTGACCTACTGTCTACATGTAGAGACGACCAATAAAATAAAAATAAAACTAAAAAATAAATAGAAAAAGTAAGAAGACTTAGGGGAGAAAAACGCTCATTTGTTTCTAATTCAAAAAGAAAAACAAAGGAAAGTTCTCGGAAAGAAACAACACACATGATGAGAAAAAAAAGAACAATTTAAGTAACTTTAATGGTTTAATTTATATATGTGTATGTATATATTAGGTGGGTCAAAGATAAATTTTGCTTTATTTAGAAGTTCGTTCACTAATTTGACCCCATCATTTTTCAAAAGTTGCATTATTTGATTAAAAAATCATATTATGGCAGACAACCCAATATTCAAAAAATCTATATAGGTTGTACTATTACTTGTATAAAAAATTGAGAGCATAGTTTTAAAGGATTCATGAAATAACTCATCAATTTCATGTAAAAAAATCAGCATTGGTTCTTTATCAATTACTCTACTCCCAAATATTGTGATCTCTCCCAAAAATTCCTCTAAGAACTACTACATGCAACATTGATTTTGAATATGTAGTAAATGAGTTATCCCTAGTTATCTCACAAGACTTAAACAGTATGTAGTTGTATATACCATATTCAAGTAAAAATTTAATGACTATAGTATATAAATAAGGTTCTTCCTCTCCAATTATGCATGCAATTATTATTCTCTCTCAAGTTAGTCCAAATAAGTCATGATCAAAACTCATGATGTACGTTGAACTTTCGTGTCAAATTTCCCAAAATTGTGAGAGATCAATAATTACAGTACATCTTAAAATTTATTGGCTAAAATTCCTTTTCTTAAGAACCAAAATCAAAGAGCATTAGGTGGGAAAGAGGATGAGAGAAAAGTTGTGGTTAATAATGATCACACTACAACATTATTCGTTCACTTTATTCTCTTGAAAGAACAGATTGGGTATTCAAATTAACAGCAAATTTCTGTCTTACACAAAGACGTTTTCGTACATTTTGCAAGATTTCTTTCACCCTCATTCCATAGCAACAATTTTTTAGTGCAAGAATGACTCCCTATTTTTTCAATTTTAAGAACCTACAGATTAATATTATATTCAATTATTATTCCACTATTTCAATAGAAACCCCCAGAGATTTTAATTAATTACAAGGAGTACAAAATGAATTAATTAAGGGTGTTATGTTTTGTTTATTATATCCCATCACAATTAAGGGTTGATTGTCCAGAAGATAGAGTAGAAGCTATGTGTAGTAAACCTATATTGGATGAATATGAAAACCAATATCTTGACAAGGGCATCCAGATCCTCTTCCAATAAGACTTATGGACTTGAAGATGAAGTAAAAGAAAATTTTCTTTATCTTTCTTGTTGCTTTTTAAGAGAATATATGAACGAAGTTAAAATGAAAGTTAGGAGCATGTAGTTGTTTATGTTTGGAAAAGGAAACAACAAAACTAATGAATCTATCACTTCTTATCGTTGATGATGTATACGACCAGTTTGAAATGCATGATTTAATACAATAAATGGGTCTCACAATTAATCTTTTAGAGACTTCTACATCTCATAAAAGAAAAGATTGTTGATTGAGGATGATCTTATCGATGTCTTAAATGACAATAAGGTAAGAACTATGAGACAAAACTATTTTATTATATGCAACAACTTTTATTATTTTGATAATTTGTAAGCAAGAGCAGTTAATTAACTGAGTGATAAAACTAAGATTTCCTGAAGGTGAACCTACCGAGTTGGACATTGATTCAAGAGCTTTTGAAAAAGTGAAAAATTTGGTAGTACTCGAAGTTTACAATGCCACATCTTCAAAAAGTACTACTCTTGAGTGTCTACCTAATAGCTTAAGGTGGCTGAATTGGTTTAGATTTCCTTTTTCATCTTTGCCTACAACCTTCACAATGGAGAACCCTCAATTTGAAATCCCTAAAAATTTTGGTATTTTAGAAATTGGAGAATATATCATCCTCAATTTAGTGAAGAAATGAATAGCCTAGAAAATTTGGACATTCATGATAGTACTGTAATTAATCAGCTATCTCCAACAATTGGATATCTTACTAGCCTAAGAGAAATTTCGATGATAAGCTCCATGGAGCTTTAAACTCTTCCAAGTACAATTTATGGTTAAGTAATCTTACTTCTTTACTTGTTCTTGATTCTGATCTTTCAACCTTTCCTTCCTTAAATAATCCTTCTTCAGCTTCCTTATATTCCTACCTAACAGAAATAAGCATTTTCAATTGTAAGATAACAAATTTGGATTTCTTAGAAACAATGGTTCATGTTGCCCCTTTTTTGAAAGAGTTGAACTTATCTATAAACAACTTTTGTACACTACCCTAATGTATTATTAATTTTAAATCATTGGAATATCTTATTATGAGGGATTGTACGTTGCTTGAAGAAATTCCAAAGGTTCCAGAAGGAGTAGTTTGTATGGATGCTGGAGGGTGCGTATTATTGACCAGATTTCCTGACTACATACCTGATTTCATATCTTGTGAGGGTAATTTGGTGTGTATCATTTCTTTCTCATGACCTCATCTCTCATGTATTTCGTTTATATAAGAATTAAGTTTACTCTTATTTTGCAGGAAGATGAAAAAAGTTTTGGAGAATTCAAACAACTCATATTAATGAATTATGATATTCCAGATTGGTGCAGGTACAAGAGTATGAACAACTCAATAACATTTAATTTTCCAACTGATTGTCTAAGTGGGAAAAGGAAGGCTTTTATTGTTCCTTGTGTCAAATTTCAATCTAATACTGGTCACACGAGGTGTTGGCTTCATTGTACCGTGTTTGTCAACGATATTGAAGTATGGTGTCGAATGTTAATGCCCAGATCTGACATATTGTGTCTAGATTTGAAGTAATATCATCAGGTGAGTATCTATGGATGCCAGTAGTTGATATTAAGTCCTCAAGAGATATTTTGGATAGAGTTACAGTGTTATTTGATGTTCGTGTTCCAAAGAGGCAACTACTTCATGTTTGTGATCCAAAGTGGGAAGATGAAGTAAGTATAAAAATGTATGGTGTTCACGTGATCATGGAGGAATAATTTGGAGAAGAAATTCCCAAAGTTGAAGTTTACTCTTTTGCACTTCTAATTTTTATTTTTATAAATATAATGTTATATGAAGACAACATTGTTAATCAAGTGAAAACAGGAATTGATATTTTAGTTTATATATATATTTTTAATTTCTATTAGTTTTCTTCTATTTTCTTTTCAATTATGGTCTTTGATATAGAAACACTTGAACAAATAATCGAATGCTATGATATTGGAAGCGTTGTTTCATGAAGTCAATAAGAACAAGAAATAGAGGAGGGTATTGGAAGCATGTGATGAACATCTCAAATAAATAATCTCAGCCTCCCAGATGCTTGATGAAGCTATAAGGAAAATTTAGTTTGATAACGTTTGTTGGTGTGAAGCCAAGGGGAAAGGATGGTAATATAATGGAAATTCTGGCCAATCAATCCATTTTAATCAAGATGGTAGATACTCCAAATCTCCATAAAAGATAGCACCATATGAATTTTATTTGAAGAATCTCTTGAATGCGTTTGTGAAGGGAGGATTTCTCATATGAATCCAATACACTTTTGCATTTAGATTGATCTCTGTTGTAAAGGAAAGAATCCAATACCTCAAGACCCAAAGGAAGACCTTTACAATAATCTACTGCTTGTTTCGAAAGGTCTAAATAGTCTCTTGGTATATTATATTACACTGATAATTTTCTTAAAAGCATGCCAACTAAAAATCTCAAGGGCTTTGTCACAGCTCAATCCTTGGAGAAGATACAGTTTGTCGAATTTGGAAATCAAATATGTGTCTCTCGTTGTTACAATGATCTTACTTCCATGACCAAACAAATGAAGCTTACCAGCCAAATATATTTCCAGCTGCTTGTAGTCATCAATATCATCAAGAACTAGAAGAATTCTTTTTGAGTGTAATCTATCCCTTATAATGTTGGTGTTTCCATAAACAAGATTGCCAATCTTGATGAAGTCACCCATCAAGATCTAAGAGAGTAGCATTTCTTGCAGATTTTGAAGGCCATTAAACTGCTTTCAAGCTTCTCTGACATTTGCAACAAAGCTGCAACCTTCAAATTGACTGGCAATTTTGTTGTATAAAGCTTTGGCCAAAGTTGTCTTACCAATGCCTCCAATGCCATATATTCCTAGCATTGTAACAACATCAGACATAACAAGGGAAACTAAATTTGTAACTTTGATCTTCGATTCCAACTGGATATTTAGCTACCTCTAACAATGTTGGACGACTTAACTTGTCCATTTACTTTTTTAACAATCTGTTGAATAATCTCAGCCTCGTTCCTGCCTTTATGTTCAACCACTTCCTATGAAAACGATGTTAAAAGTGTCACATTCCGACTTAGATTAACTTATTGAACTTGCAACCATTTGTGAATGACGACAATACATATAATCAAAGTGTGTTCAACGGAATCTATTGTTATCATAACTTGTCCTAGGTTGAGTAGAATAATATGAGTACGAGATGTGAAAAAGAAGTAAAGATTAAGATTCATTTAATAACGATTTCCTTTTTACTCTTCTATTTCTAAAATAAATGTTTGCTTCCTCCAATTTTCCAATTATTGTTTTCACCATTCATTACAGAAACACTTGAATTCCTAGTAAAATTCTAGAAAGAAAAAAGAAAAAACAGACACATACAGCAATAAACTTGTTTTTGAGTATCTTCCTAGTAAAATCCTAAAATACATAAACAGGTTTTTGAGAACTATTTTTTCTTTTTATCAGTTTTTAAACATGACAATGGTTTTTTAAAACCTGAATAGAAGGTGGATATAGCAAAACTTTCGTATCCAAACGAAAGTAATGTTTATAAGTTTAATTTTCAAAAACTAAAAGTCAATTAAAACGAAATGATTATCAAAGTAGAGAATGCATACTAAAAGCTTTACAACCTTGTCATGATATAGGATCTGTTTGGAATAACCTTTCCATGTACTTCCAATAAGGCTCTTCTCTGATATCATCTTCTTTTATATCATCCATCCTTAAAAATCTTGAACGAAACCTATTACCAGTCCCATGAGCCACATCATTTAGGTCTCCATATCGATCACGATCGTCGAAAATTCTAAGATATTTTTGGGAAGACAATCTATCACTTAATATCGGTCTGTCTACCATTTCCCAAGAAAGCCCATTTCCATCTCCACAAAGAAAGCCAGTAGAATGATTCAAAGCTTTTTTTGCAGAGAAAAGATTCCGACTTCTTTCATATTTGTTACATATAGAGTTGGCAAGTGTTGTCTCTGCCATGCCTTCCATACCACGTATCCTTGTAACACCTTGAGAAGTTACATGTAAGGGAAAATTCATATGTTGTTGCATTTTCGAATCGTTCCAAACTGGAAAATTTTCTGCATGCAACATTGCATTGCAATCTGATTTGGCAGATACTTCTTGACCAAAGGATTTTATAACATCCCTGTGCCATAGTGAACATCATACACACGAAACACCACAATTTATTCAAAACAATATTCAACTGATTACAACCAAAACAATTGCAATAAGTTTTAGAACAAATATACTACCAACAAAATCAAAACCAAAATAAAACAAATAATATCAAGTAATTTTGTAAACTAACAACTGCTCTGTTTCAATTGGTTAAGAGTAAGAACCTTAAACCTTTTCAAGAAACAATTATGGATATGCTAATAGAAATAGATTTTAAATAAACTTTGTTAAAGAAAACTTTAGATGAATCATATCTTCAAATAGACAAAATAATGTTGTTGCAAAAATTTTCTAAAACAGGACAACTAATCAAGCCTTCTTAAAACAATCAATAATCTCACTCACCGGCTCGGTAATTTGTCCAGTTGATCGAAAACTGTATAAACTACCCCTGGCCCCTTGACATCATTTTGTATTCCATGGACCTCTTCAGTGAGATGGACACCACAGCATTTTATAGTTACGGTGGCCTCAGAACATTTCACAACCTCAAACCAGACTGTGACATGATTCCACTCATTCATCTCCAAGGAAGTGCTAAATGTTGGAGAAGAAGTTGTTACTAACCATGTATATTCTGATGTTGATGATGGAAATTTTCTCATAAAACAACTTTGGAGTCTGTAGCCAATGAATATTTTACATGAAACTAAGGCCATTCCTTGATATGAATCTCCAACCACTTGCAAAGTAGCATATGTAGCCAAAATTCGTTCCATATTGAGATCGTGTCGAAAGCTAACCCTTATTGAATTTGATATTGACTGATAGCTGAACCATTCTGGAATCCCAGTATTCATTAGAATAAACTCTCTTGTAAAGTCACCGAGTGCAACGTCCTATGGCATACAAATTAATGTGAACAGAATCTTAATGAGAGACAATAAAATGATATGAACAAGGAAAATGGAAATGGAAGTGAGGAACCTGCTTGCTCGATATTATGTCCATGATGTTGTCTGGACTTCTACCCAACAATGTGCAACCAGTGGCATCCATTTTTTGTATACAATGAGGGAGGTTAGGAATTTCTTGAAGGAACTTGCAATTCCTTAATTGGAGATTCCACAAGGACATAAACTTATGAAGACATGGTGGTAGACTAGAGAATTTGTTTTCCGACAAAAGTATACTAGATAAGAAAGGGGCGACATTACATAAAATTTCCAAAAAATCTACATTTGATATATTGCAACATTGAAGATCCAACATGGTGAACTTGGAACATAAGCTTTCTTTTGGGACAAGTAAATGGGGAAATTCTGAACTCGATGAAGTATCCATAATTTTTGAAAAAGAGCATAGTGGATGGGCGGTTGGGTCCCATTTACGGGAAAACAATTGAAATCTAGAACACCCACCAAGATAAAGATGCTTAAGGCTCTTTAACAAATAAATTGTACTAGGAAGGGAGATGAGATTTGTGCAACCGTGAAGGTTTAATACCAAAAGCGCAGTAAGGTATCCAATTGATGAAGGTAGCTCCCTTATGGCAGTAGAATCCAAATGCAATGAAATTAAAGATTTCATGTTTTCAGCAATTTTTGGAAACATTTCGAGCTTGTGGCAGCCAGAGAGTTCGAAATGTCTAAGAGACTTCAACTTGAGGTAGCTTGGAAGCTTTTCAAGGTTAGTGCATTGTCTAAGGTCCAAGGTAACAAGACTATTCAAAGATCCAATAGACTCATGAATTACTCTTAAATTTGTGCATTGTTCAAGATATAAGCTTTTAAGGTTTAATGCAGAAGAGAAGTCGGGAATTTCCTCAAGCTTTTTGCAATGAGCAAGATTCAAATATTCAAGAGACTTTAATGTGAGGTAGCTTGGAAGCTTTTCAAGGTTAGAGCATTTTCCAAGGTCCAAGGTAACAAGCTTACTCAGAGATCCAATAGAATCATGAATCATTCTTAAATTTGTGCATTCTTTGAGGTACAACTTTTCAAGGTTTGAAGCTGTAGAGAAGTCTGGAAGTTTCTCAAGTTTTTTGCAGTAAGCAAGCTTCAAAACTTTAAGAGACTTCAGCATGAGGTAGCTTGGAAGCTTTATAAGGTTTGAACAATGATCAAGGTCTAAAGTAAGAAGCTTACCAAGAGAAACAACTGACTTAGGAATTGTTCTTAAATTTGTGCAGTTGTTAAGATATAATTCTTCAAGATTTGATGTTGCAGGGAAGTCGGGAATCTTCTCTAATAAAGAAGAGTAACTAAGATCAACATGCTTCAACCTTTTACAATCCTAAAATATATGGAAAAGAAACAAAAACAAGGAGTAAATATTGATCGGACATGATTAGATAACACATTAAATCAAAATAAGAGAAAAGTATCAAAGTTATGGTTTAGGACAAACCACTGCTATTTACATAAGTAAATGGTTTAGTAATTAAAGCATATATACCACATTAACAAATATTTTTCACATAAACATAACTCTTATATTTGCGAGCTGTTGTTTTAAAATAAATATTTGCAAATCGTTAGAAAATAAGCTATAGCTACCCATGAAAATTTCTAAGAAAATCAATGAAGAAGCTTCCAACTAAATACAGGTAGATATATAATTACCTTAAATCCTTTGCCCAAATTTCTGATCAAGCTATGACGCAAATCTAGTCCTACAAGATTTTTCTTAAGGAAGGACAGTGGCAAAAATCGATGAGAAAAGCCATGCCACTTAATCCACTTCAAGTTATCAGGTAGATACTCAACATTTGTCGAAAATCTTGCATTTCGAACAATAAGCAACCTCAGATTCTTCATGTTCCTAAAAGCTCGTGAATCCACGTCTAGCCTCGTGGGATTAGACAAGTCTAACTTTATGGCTTTAACTGCAATCGTTCCCTACAAAGACATCGATATAGTAATTTAACATAATTGACAACTTAATTTGACAAACATCTTCCATCATGAAGTCTAGGAAATAAGTAAAAACTAAATATACTTCTTCTAAGGGTTACTTACCGAATTATCAGCAAACACCTTCAAAACATCATGTACCAACCACAACCTACTCCTTTTCCCGGGCTCAAAAGATTCACCATTAACTATTTTCTGGCCCATTTGTCGAATTAAATCATGCATTTGAACCTCTTCATTTTCAACCGTAATAAGTGAAAGATCCATGAGAACTATGATTCCAAAATCTAGGCTGAAATGACACGTATTTAACACACTCTTAACATAATTAACTTTCTCTCCCACAAACAAACAAGAAATATCAAGGAAGATCTCCTTTATTTTTTCTTCAAGCCCATCAAAACTGATTTGAATAATATGTTCAATGTCTTCACTCAAAGAGTTCTCAAATTCATCTAATATAGTTCTCCATTTTATTTGGTCTCGGGTACAAAGGAAAGAACCCAAAACAACAAGGGCCAAAGGATGACCTTTACAATAATTTGTCGCACGTTTTGAAAGGTCTAAGTAATTACTTGATGGATGACTTTTCTTAAAAGCATGCCAACTAAAAAGTTCAAGGGAATGACCATGACTCAATTCCCGAACACCATACTTTTCATCAAATTCATGGCTAGAAAGTAAATGACTATTTCTTGTTGTCACAATGATTTTACTACCATGGCCAAACCAATCACGTTCACCAACCAATGCTTCCAATTGCTTGAGCTTATCCACATCATCAAGAACTATAAGAACTTTCTTTGAACGCAATCTACTTCTTATGATGTTAATTCCTTCATCAAGATTGCCAATCTTCAAATCAAACTTTAAGATTTCATAGAGTAGTTTTTCCTGTAGTTGAACGAGTCCATTGAACTGTTTTGAAGTTTCTCTAACATTTGATAGAAAGCAGAAACCTTCAAATTGGTTAGCAATTTTATTGTACAAAGCTTTAGCCAAAGTAGTCTTACCAATGCCTCCAATGCCGTATATCCCCATCATGTAAACGCCATCAAACGCATCTCGTATCTGATGCGAGAGTAACTTCATATCTTCTAGTTGAGAATCAATTCCAACTGGATACTTAGCTACATATAACTGCCCGTTGGCACAATTTAATCTAGACAATACTTCTTTAACAAGGTCTTGAATAAAATCAGCCTCCTTCCTGTTATTAAGTACATCATATGAAAACAAATAAAAATTGATGAACATGGGAAAATAGTAGATAAAATTAAACTGCATCTTGATTGTGAATCTTCCATGATTAACATCAGTCATTTGTATTGTGGAATTACTTCAAGTAGGGATTTGTTAAGTGTGCTTTGTCAACAAAATTAGAGAATTGGAAATGAAATATGGAAAAGAAAAGACAAAATGTCAGTAAAAATATACCTAGTTCCTAGATCCCAACCAGAGAAGTTGGCAACAGTAGTTAAAGCATCCCTCCATATTTGAGTCTTCTCCATGAAATTAGCCTGATGTTTGGCCAATGCTTCTCCAAAGCAACCAGTTTGTTTTCGTACATCGGAAGGATCCACCTTGTAGAAAATTGGCAAAACAAGCTGGCCCTTGGATTTCTTACACTCAACTATTTTCACCAATTCATCCAGACACCATGAAGAAGATGCATAATTTTGAGAGAAAATAACAATAGAAATCAAAGCTTCCTGTATAGCTTTGGAAAGGGTTTCAGAAATTTGCTCACCCCTTTTGAGCATGTCGTCTATGAAGACATTGACACCCTTTTGACGCAAGGCCATGTCAAGATGACCGGTGAAATTAGAACGAGTATCATCTCCCCTAAAACTCAAAAACACATCAAAACTCCACTTGAAACTAGAAGAAGAAGAAGTTGATGATTCAGCTCCAACAATGGAAGAACCCATCAGAGATTTACACTAGGACTTCGAATTTTTTTTGTTTATGGCTCCATCATTCAAGAATCTGACCATTTTATAGAGCAGTTGGGAGAAGAAGAGTGACATTTTGACCACTTGCCAACTGCCGCACTCTTTTTGGTCTACCAAACCCAATCTTTAAAAAAGTGTACAATATTTTCGTTGGTTCACTTCACACTGAATAACTAAAAAAAAAATTCTTTTCATGAATATTTGCAAACATCAACATTAACGTTACAGTGAACTTCTTTAAAACCACGCTAATAGTTTTTTTAAGATTACATTAGATAAATGTTTTTGGAGTCATTTGGAGTTCAAAGTTGAGTTAAGAAATCTAGAATAAATGTGTGCCAAGTTAGTAAGAGATAATTGATTAAAAGACTCTTTCCCAAGCTCAAAATGAGTTTTGGCCTACTTTTTAAACTTAAGCTTTTTACCTCAAGTAATTTTACAAAAATACTTTCTTCCTCAACATTTTCTTTGCTTTTCTTCTTTTTTTTCTTCTTTTCCTCTCGACTTCTGGATTTCTTTTCCATCAGATCAGATTCTGCACAGGTGACCAACTCCCTCCCTTGTTTCAGTTTGTGTTGTAGAAGGAGACGGAGTATTGGAGAATGAGATCGAGCAAGACCAAAAAGCAAGATCGAGTGAGAAAGGAGAGGGAGAGCAAGATCGTGAGAAAACGGGAGAGAGGAGAGCAAGACCATGGGAAAAGGGGAGTGGGAAGAGTGCTCTGTGAGGCAAGAGGAGCAAGAGAACAAGAGAACAGATCGAACCGAAATAATCCAAATATTTGTAGTTCAATTTGATCTTTAAAAAAAAAAAATGGTTCAGCTCATCTACCAAACCATGAACATCCTTTCTCAAAAAGATAAAATTGATCCATTAGCTAAATCACAGAGAGGAAGGCCAACTGTCCATGTGATTGTAAAGTGATGTGTTCCATGAAATTTTAACTAGTGCTAATCAAAAGACAAAAAGAACATAAATTGAACGATGCATTCAATGAGTGGTAGTCCCATTGAGACCAGTTGCCACTTCCAATAATCTCAAGTTTTTAGTTCGACAAAACCGTATAAAAACAAAAGAAATGATGAAATGAAAAACCACATGAACCAAGTATCACTCTGCATAGCAACTACAAAACACAATTCTTACAACAACCACCAAAAAAAAGAGTGGGAAATTCTATACAAAGTCTAAATTTTATCTTCAGCTAGAGTTGTCTCGTTGCTAAATAGAGAACTCACCACAAGCTTCCTCCTGTCCATCAAAAAGATTGAAGGATCAAACACAATCAAATAACTCTCACAAATTAAGTTGAAACAATCTGAAGACCAATCTGAACATTCAAAGATCATTTCAGTATTTGCATAAGAAAAAATCAAACTTTAACTTGTGTCAACAGAAACATCAATGGGATCTTAAATAAATTTTTTCTTTCTTTATTTTTTAAAAAACCGAGCTTTCATTGAGAAAAGTGTAAGCACCTACAACAAAAACTATCCAAACAAGAAAAAAAAACCTCGACAAACTACAAGAAGGAACTCCAAGACAATGCAACAAAATCAAATTAAGATCATAGTTACAAAAAGACCTAGTTATATTAAATGGAATTTCATTTCATGCTCACAATTACAAAAATTTTAGTCTAGATTACAAAGATTTTAGCCTAGATTATAGTCCTTTATTTTATATGCTATCAAATACATGAGAGCTAAATCTTAGGGAGTACTCACAAGCTAATGAAATGAAATTTATCAACAATTGATTATAACACTGTTAAAGATATAGCAGCAGAACGGAGTTTGATGCCATCTTCATCCCATTTGGACAATGGTGCAGTTGCTCCAGCAACAAACACCTATCACAAAGAAGCACAATGTCAAAATGAAAGCTGTGTTGAATGAGAAATTTTGACCAACATAATCTTCGAGCAGAACTCAGAATTCTAAAGTTACGTTTGCCATATTCAACATATAAAATAATAAGACTTTGCTAACATGAACAGTTTAGCTTTGAATCAATTAATGTTTATACAAATTCTACCATGTTATAACTCAGGTCTTAATCAGAGTAAGAAGTTTAGCTTGTATTTGTGTAGTGTAAATTGTATATCACAAACCTGTCCACTATTAACAGTTGCTACTAATGCAACATGTTGTTCGTTCTTCCCAAACTCGTAGAAGTAATAAGTCCTGAAGTTAAAGAAACAGAGGCAATGGAATGAAAATATGAAAGTTAATATAGCCAAAGAAGACTGAAACAAAGTATTCACAGCTGCCTACTTTTGATAAATATTATTGTTTCATAACATTTTTAAAATTATCAAGTGTCTAGGAGAGGGCAGTTCGCACATACTTCAACTAGACTATTCTCACATAGTAATTGTCTAACCTCCTAACATAACTCGATGCCAAGAAAACTTATAAAATACTAAATCTTAAGTAGATGGTTACCATCGCTTGAACTCATTCAATCAAGCTTTTTATCATGTGCATTGGCTCTTACAGACCACGTCATCATTAAATTACAGTATTTATTTCATAATAAATCTGAGAAGTTTCGGGAATAAAAAATATATTCTATCATAGTCGCTCACATATCAAGGAGCTATGTATTAAAATGCAACATATCCTTGGTGAACATATGACATGTAATATCTAAATGAACTAACTAAGAATATTATGATCTCAAACTAACATTTTTGTATATACAAACAGCATCATCGTAGCATAATTACCTGAAGCCTTCATCTTCCTTAATTTTAAACGTTCGGGCAGAAAATAAAGTTGAACCGCCTATCATTGTCAGAACACTAAAATCAATAGCTAGAATGAGATGTGTGTCTAAGGGAAGATGAGAAAATAGCAAAAGAACCAAATAATTAAAAACCAAAATGACAAGAAAAAATCCCAAAAAAGTTACTTTGCATATTGAACCCAAAATATGAAAGAGAAAGACAATCTGTACCTGGAACAAAGATTTTTGCAGCCTCCCTCAAGGAACCTATATCAGTTATGTCTTTCGCCTGTTTTTTGCAAGTAAGAATGGAAGCTCCTAAAACAGTTGTCCATAAAAAATAAGCATAACTAAACAAGCATGTACATAGAAGTTCGAACTAAACGAAATCTTCTTATAAACGTTCATGATGAGCAACTTCAAAAAACTCTTTGAGATACTCAGATTAAAGGAATTCTCTTGGACCTAAAAGGTCCAAGAGTCCAAAACATTGCTAGACATTTTAAAACTTCATTTTGGGATTTTCTCTAGGTAGAGCTTCTGGATATGAAAGAGCCACCAAGTTTAGAAAGAGTTGCAAGATATATAATGTTTAGTAAGAAGCCAATCCCCTTCTGAATTACCAAAAGATTAGGAAAAAGAAGACAGGTATCAGAGAACCAGTTAGATGCATTACAAAATGAATGTTGGGCATTTTGGTCATAAGACTTGAAAACTTCACAACCATCATTGTGCTACCTCTAGAAAGGTGATCTTAAGTTGATTCGTTGGACGAGTGACAACACTTAGAACTTCAGAGCTGCGATGAGCAACAAAGCAGAAAAGGATAGAAGAAAATGAGGATATGAGAAAGTTCAAAAATAAATAAATTGAACTTTTTACAAAGGCACAACTTTAGTATACCTAGGTCAATTGACCTAACTCAAATTCTTCATCCTACCTAGAAGCAAAATACAAGTTAGAACAAAGAATATGAACAAAAGGGAATATCATTACCCATCAGGAGACCCGAACCGTGCTGCAAAGGTTTTTGTTTTAGCCTTATCTCCATAAAGAGAGAGTCCAGCACTATAGTCCTACAAACTCCAAGCACATAACTTAGCAAGCTGCAAATGATAAACTTTTTACAAGTACAAGAAAGGGCTCCAGAGGATAAAAGATAAAGAATAGCTACAAGAATGCATAAACGAAAGGGTGGTGTTGAACCTACTTATTTCCTTCAAGCTAAATGTTCCACGAAAGAGAAAAAAGAAAGTGAGTGCACACGCACATTACGAGGTTATCAAAGCCCTAAAGCTACAACCTTCTACTTGATACCATTGACACCAATAGCAAACAGTGTTCTAAAAACCCCTACCGGGCACACTCCTAGGCATTAGGCACAAGTATTATGCCTCGCCTTGAAAAGGTTTGCTCACAAAGTAAGGCCCGCATTAGGTGCACACCTTTTCCACCTTGAAAAAACAGTGGTAGTAACTATTACGCTTTGAAAAGGTTTGCACCTTGCACTTCATCCTCAACAAACTATTATGCTTTACTGCTCTATAGCTTTAAAAAACACTGATAGCAAATAAGCATATGGATAACCTTGAAGTATTCATATTGGTGTACGTAAACATAACATAAACACTAGGATTAAACAAACAGAAATAAGTTGAGCAAGAAAGTAGCAAAGGCTAAGATAAACAATGTTTCATTTCATACAAATCAAACATCGAGCGTAATTTTGTCTATACCTCAGGTTCCGTGAGGTCTTCAAACTGAGGAGGCACCCGAATGGAAAACCCATCGCCATAGAACTGAAACCAAGACTTGGTGTTTGCTATAGCAGGAAGGCCAGGTTTCGAAGTTGGAGAATTTTCAGAAGATTGAACAACTGGGCATTTTGGAATGAAAGAAATTAGACAGAGTGAAGCTGTTTTGAGGATGAAATGCCTCTTGGATTTGGAATTCAAAGAAGTAGGCGCCGGAAAGCAGAGGGTGGTGGGGGGAGGGACGGGGGACGTGGGGTTTTGGTGAGGGTTTGGAGGGTGGTGGATGCATAAAGAAAGAGGAATGGCCATAGAGAAATGAGGATAGCTTTCATATCCTCAATGAAAGAAAAAGGAAACTTTACTTGGGATTGTTTTATTCAAATTATTCAAAAGCAACCATTGATTTAAACTTCATCTTCCAAAAGGTTCCCTTTGAATATGAAAATGCATTTTCTTCTTTTATTTTTTTATTCACATATTGAAATAATAATAGTAATATATTGGTATAGTTTATAGTGTGAACAAAAGAAATATGGTATTTTATTGTGATAGTACTACAAAAATCATATGGTGAATTTGGTTGAATTCAATGGAGTTTAATATTTAACAATCTACTTACGAAGTCACTACGATAAAAGTGATTTCTTCAAATCTAAACACAAACTTAGTCAGTAGTGATAAGCGAGTTTAAAAAAATCAATCTCTCCCTCCCCACATGGATTGAACCAAATTTTGTTTTCAAAATTGAGTTAAACTCTTGTCTTGTCGGTCATGAAATATATTTTTTATCTCTGTCATTTACTTTTAAATAGGGTATTTTCAAATATAATAAAAAAAATGATAAGATATTTATCTGAATAACAAAATTTTGAAAAATAATAAATATATACAAAAAGAGTATACATATATGAGGGGGAAAAAAGGAACAAAAAACAATTATCCATCAATGAAAATGTAGTTGAGGATCAAAATGATCTCAAAACTTTTTCATGGCTCTCATATAAACACTATCCATACTCACAAGAGTACTTTGTCCCTACCAAACATAATCCAAACCACTCAATTTCTCATGGAACCAACAGATCTTCACTCCCATTTTCCCTCTCCATTCCATGTCTCACCATATCTGAATCTCTTCTTCGTCTTCCTATGGAAACCATTCTCTCTCCTTACTCTCTTTCTCCTATTCTCAATCCCAAACCTTCCTCTTCCAAGAATCCTTCCCTCTATCATTCCACCCAACC
Organism: Cucumis sativus; assembly: GCF_000004075.3. Taxonomy (NCBI): domain Eukaryota; kingdom Viridiplantae; phylum Streptophyta; class Magnoliopsida; order Cucurbitales; family Cucurbitaceae; genus Cucumis; species Cucumis sativus. The sequence goes on from NC_026656.2 coordinate 2,660,453, forward strand.
CAGATCAAATCTTGCTTCTTTATCAAAACCCATTTCACTTTCTCTCAAAACCCCTTCTCCTCCCAAGTCTCTCCGTTCATCTCTCCCATTTCCTTCCACTTGGTTCTCCCATCTCCAACATGGGTTGGCGGCTGTAGCCATTTCTTTGGCGCTTAATTTTTCCCCGTTGTTGGCTGGTCATAATGCTCTAGCGTCTGAATTTGATGTTCTCAGTGATGGGCCGCCGAAGGAAACACATTTGGTGGACGATGCTGGAGTTCTTAGTCGGGTTACGAAGTCGGATTTGAAGAGGCTGTTGACGGATTTGGAGATGAGGAAGAATTTTCATATTGATTTCGTCACTGTTAGAAAGCTCACTGTAAGTTGTTTTCTTTTATCTCCCCTTCAAATTCTAGAGAGAGAAACTGAATTCTTGTGGTTTGGAAAAGCTGTTGGGTCTTGAATGATCATTTTACTCTGCTGCGATCCAATTTGTAGAACTATTCTTGAAGTGTTTCCTTTACAGTGGAATAATTATAATTTAGAAGAATCTGTTGATGAACTTGGGGTATGTTTATAGAATTTGGAAATGTTTATAATATACATTATCAGAATGTAGGCATCATTTTGTGATGGCTTGTTTAAAATGAAGGCCATCAGAAGATTTGTAATCTCTTAAATTTACCTTTGCTGTTCTAAGGTCTTGGTTCAAGACCCGAAAGAAACCCTCGAATTCTTGGTCAAAGTTCAAAAGTAAAAAAGCCTACTTTTTTAGTTTTTAAAACCTGACTTAATTTTTAAAAGCATCATAGAAACTAGAAACTGGGTAACAAAGGATAGAAACTTATAGGTGGAATGGAGAATGTGTTTTATGAGCTTAACTATTAAAGACCAAACGATTATCAAATAAGGCCGTGATAACCCGTATTGTCTCTCAAGAGTAGTCTTCGGTGGGGAAAGCTTCTCCAAATAGTGAACCTATGGTATTATGTACACACTAAAATAATGAAAAGGGAGATGTACGAAGTCTGATATGAATTAATAACCTGGTGGCCGTAGAGCAAAGCTGATGCATTTGAGTATGCTGATCAAGTTTTGGAGCGCTGGTATCCCACGGTGGAAGATGGCAACAACAAAGGCATAGTTGTTCTTGTCACCAGTCAGAAAGAAGGAGCTATTACTGGTGGCCCTGCCTTTATCCAAGCTGTTGGAGAAAATATTCTTGATGCCACAGTAACAGAGAATCTCCCAGGTAAACTAACTACCACTTATTTCACTCTTCACTCTCATCACATTGAACAAAACTCCCACCTCAAGCAGTTATTTTAATTTCCTCAGCCTTTTCAGCCAACAATTTCTACTACCTCTTTCTAAACTTCATTTTTAACTCATTCACAACTAGTAGATGCCTTAAATCTACTTGTATCTTATAGTTGAACTTCAAAGTGAGTGTATGTGTTTGATGTGACGATCTCGTATCCCATCATGTGTCAATATCCTTCCCAACTAGTAGTTATTACTTCATTGTTTTTCAAACTGTAACTAACTAAGATTGTTGCTTGTGTAACTGCAGTCTTAGCTACCGATGAAAAATATAATGAAGCCATATACAGCAGTGCAAAGCGGCTAGTGGCTGCCATTGATGGCCTTCCAGATACAGGTGGCCCTTCATTTAAAGATAATAAGCGTGAATCGAACTTCAAAACAAGGGAAGAAACCGAGGAGAAACGAGGACAGTTTACTCTTGTAGTTGGAGGTTTGTTAGTCATAGCCTTTATTGTTCCTATGGCTCAATACTATGCTTATATATCCAAGAAGTAACAGAAATGTGTAAGAGGCAGATCTTCCCATCTATTTTTTTCTCATTCAAATGTATAACATTGATGTTGTACAAAGAGGATCGCTACAAGATGATTGGCAAGAAACCTGTTATAAAACAAGAGTTTGAGTTATTTCTATGGCTATCACCTTTAATTTCAAGAAGATTTTTATCCACCCTTAAGTTAACTTTTCACATTTTCAAGACTAAGAGAGAAAGAGAGAGTGTACCTCTCTATGATGTTCCAAGAATTGTTTAAAATCATTATAATTTTTTTATTTAGGTACACAATATATACAGTGTCTAAACGTAAGTGCATTGTTGGTCGTATCTTTATTTCACTTCCCTACATTTAGACACATTAGGATGGCAAAGATATCATGGAGATGAAATTTATAAAATCAAGCCTAGAACTTGAGCTTGAGAAGGAAAGGCATTTTGTCTGAGAAGGGTGGATCAGAATACTTTCCAGTGAGTATTTGTGATGACACATACTTATTTGCAGCTTCACTGTAATGAATTCCATCCCAATTGATGTACTCCGAGCTATCATCACATCCTTTCGCTGTGACCACTGTGCCGTTCAATATCTTAGTTTGCCCACAGATGATTCTGCTGTCGTAGTTGAGTGGTGGACCTCCATAGCCACAACAAGCCATAATAGGTTGTTCAAAACCTGCCAACAACCAATGCAAAAAGTTGTTTCGTCACATGATTAACAGCAAATTAGGCCAAATTATGTACACAAAAACACTCTAAGATGCTAACCGAATCGGGAATAATTGGCAATGAGATTGGATTTTATTGTATAGATATCAACATATGTGACATTCGTATCTGTATATTCTTCTTGTAGTTCTTTGCAGAGAGCATGGAGTTGTAGATTGAAAAGCTTGGCAGCTTGGTTGTGCGAACTGACGCATCCAAGTTCATCAAGGTTTGATGGGTCAGTTCCGAATCTAGCAACATTTTGAGCCAAACATCCAAGAGGACCAGTGTTGTGTATCCAGAAATTCCTAGCCCCTTGGTCGTACAATTTCTGAAATTTAGGCAAATGCAATGGCTTCATAAGCATAAAACCATTTCAAATGGCCTAAATTTGGACTTTCCTCCTCACCCCATTCGCTCAAGTTATAATATTTCTGTCAAATGCATCCTTAAAATTTAAGGAAAAACACATAGTTACTCCATTTCATTTCTAAGTTCTGTTTTTTTTTTTTAATCTGACTTGCTATGATAAATGGTTATCACATTGTTTTTTAGAAACCAACTTTACTTGATCTAAAATAAAAGGGAAAAAAAAGTACCAAGTTGATAACAAAACAAAGAGATCTATAGTTAAAAAGACTCGACTTTTTAAATTTTAAATTTTTAGCTGAATATCAATTTATACTTTTAAACTTTTAGGATTTTATCCACAAAACTTTGAACTAATAATTGTATCGTTTTAAAACTTGAATTTTTATAAGTATCATTTACTCCCTCCAAATTTCGTTGATCACATTATAATTTAAGTCAATTAAATTCCTAAAGTTTCACAAGCCAATCAATTTCGACTCTCATTTACAATTACATTTGAAAACCATTCATGTAATAATTTTCAAACGTATGTAGATTTCTTCGAATATCAGTTTTACAAAATGGATAGATTCCAGTAAATGTCTAGACAACTAAACATAAGTTTAGATTTTTCCAAATGGAATATAGGAAATGGTGTAAATGGATATAGTCACAAAAATTCAAAGGTTAGATTGACACGACTATTAATTTTAATTAAAATACAACCCTTTAAAGTTTAGGAATGTATTTCTAAAACTTTTAAAGCTCTACTCACTAAACATCCCATACCAAGCAAAACTATCATGGATCCAAACAAACTATCATTGTGCCAAGATTTAGAAAGAAAGCATTGAATCAAACCTGAAGTCCAGTCTCAAACACAGCTAAAATGGTGGGTATTGAAGCAAGAATTTGATCCAAAGTTTTGGAGTAAAATGCAATAGCAAGATCATTCTGGCCAATATCAAACATGTAAAGCCCCTTCTCAAAGTAATCTTCGTCTGGTAGGTACTTATCAAGTTTCTTACCTAAGAGAAAGAATAGCTAATGTCATTGTTCCTTCCTTGATCATTCATAACCTTAAACCTCGTGATAATTGATAATCATACCTTTGGATCGAAGCTCAAGAACTCTAGCTTTGAAATGAATGAACTGATTCACCTGAACTCCAAAGGAAAAAGGGCTAAAAGATGTAGGAGTCGCCGGAAGAACGGTCGACGCTGCAGCCGCATAATTACACCCCTTTCGGAAATTTGGGGCGCCAAGGGAATCAAGATATGGATTCAAATAGGGCATATCCATTGCATCCACTGCAGAAAATCATGAGTTCACAGTCACTATATGTCCACCAAAAATAAATCAGGAATCTTAATCACTGAAATCCCTTAATCATTTCAAAGACACAAATTGCGTTAAAGATCAAAAGCTCAAGATTCGAACATAAAAAATCATTTGAATGTTCTTAAAATGCAATTTAGTGTCCAAGGTAAAAAATCATCAATATTTGATATTAATTTTAATTATTTTATGACGTAGACTTTGTAATTTATAAAATTGTTGAGTCTAAATAATTTATTGATTTGTTTAGACAAGAAATCTTATTAAAAATTTGACAATATGAATTAAATCACCACAAATTTTAATGTTACAAAATTGAATATATATATCATTCTTTCAATCTATTTAAAGCTATTTAGAGTGTATTTCGAATATCTATTCAAGAATATATATTTTTTCAAAAACTTTCTTTCAAAATAAGTTTAAAATTTAAACACTACTTTATCTGAATAATTGGTTTTGAGTGTTTTAAAAAGAATAGATTATTTATAATCTTTCATGGTTGGATATTCACTAATTATGTATCCTAATTCATTTCAATCTCTGCCTATAATAGCTTCCCAATTAAAAATAACAAAAGATAAACCCACTTAAGAATTAAGATATCTATAGAATTGAAGGAGATATTCTTCAATTTTTCTGCTTTTGTTTTGGGAGAAGGAACAAAAATCAAATTTTGGAAGGATAAATGGTGTGTCGCGGAAACACTTGCAGAAAAATTCCCTAACTTATTCTCTTTGGCGCTGAATAAGGAAGCTTATGTGGCTGATTGCTGGTGTACTGCTACTCATTCTCATTCTTGGAATTTGGGCCTTAGAAGAAATATGCTCGACAACGAGATTGCCAATGCAGCCTCAGCTTTAGAAATTCTCCACTCGTGGGCCCCCACTGAAAAGAATGATAGTCTTAAATGGATTCCTAACATAAATGGCAACTTCACTACAAAATCTACTTTTCTTAACTTAACTAAGAGATCTCCCAACATTGCCGTTCCCTTGATTCGTCAGATCTGGAAGAATAAAATCCCGAAGAAGGTGAAGCTTTTCTTATGGTCGCTTGCTTACAGAAGCCTCAACACCCATGAGAAACTACAAAAAAAAATTCGGAACACTTTGCTTAGCCCCCTCGATGTGTTGCCTATGCGCTAAAGATGAGGAAACGTTGGATCATTTATTTCTACATTGTCCCTTCACAAGAAAAGCTTGGTACACTCTGTTTGGTATTTTCGATTTGGAGCTTTGCCTTCCTAGCAAGATTGATAGATGGATGATTGAAGGTCTTAACTTTAGAGGTTACAGCCCTAAAGGAAACATCTTATGGAAATGCGCGACGCGTTCCCTTTTGTGGAGCATTTGGAAAGAAAGGAATAGCAGAATCTTTGACGATAGATTTAATTCTTTTGATTCTTTTTGGACTGTGGTTCAACACACAGCCTCTTGGTGGAGTACGAATTACACCAAACACTTTTGTAATTATAGCCTTTCTATGATTTTCAACAATTGGAAGGCCATTATGTCTTAGTTCCTTAGCTTCTTCCGGGGAGGGCCCTCTCATCCCTCGCCCTTAGGTTGTTCTGTTTTGTTATATGAATATACTTGTCTCTTATCAAAAAAAAAAAGATATCTATAGAATTGAAAGAAATATATATATGTGAAAATTATTAGATAAAAAAACTAAATAAATCATTGGATGACAGTTCATATCAAACAAGAAATTGGAGAAAATTACAGAGGAAATCAAGGATGAGTCGGCCATCGCAGTATCTTCCAGAAGGGTTTCCGAAGAAGAGGTGACCATAAGGAGGGCCGATGGCCTCAATCCCAGAACTAACAAGACAGCCAGTGTCGGAATTGGAGTCTCCGAAGTTGAAAACGGCGGGACGGTTGAAATGGCTGGATCTGGCCGTCGGAGCACCGAAAAAGAGGAGGAAGAAGAGGAAAGAGGCGGCGGGGGAGGCCATGGGGATTGGAACAGATGAGGATGGGAAAATGGCAGTGGCATAGGGGAATGTGAGGGGGAGAAGAAACGGTTGGTGATGGTGGTGGGTCGGTCAGTTCAGTAAGCAAAAAGAGGGAGAAAGAAAAGAAGAAGAAAGGAGGCAAAAGAGGTTTAGAGAGAACTAGAAAAGGGTTTTGTGAAAAAGACTCATGTACGATTCCTTTTGTTGGTTGAATCCCAAGATTGGAAGTTTTTTCTTGCAATCAACCATAATTTATATTATACTATAAGCTAAGCTGAGTTGAGCTCAAATTAACTTTTGATATTCAAATAGATAGTAAAAGTTTTATATTAGTTTAGTTTTGATTGTTATTTTTTCGATTTTTATCTTTTTTATTAGATGTTTTGTTAATAAGTAAATGTGAAAAACCACTCTATTATTGCTTTTTAACATTATTGTCTCTTTAAAGATCACTTTTGTTTCTTAAAAATAAAAACGAATAATAATTTTTTAAAGTACAATATCTAAAATAATAAAAATTAAAGTATAATAATCAAAATGATCATTTTTAATAAAAAAAACTAAAAATAAACAAGAAAAAGTTACTTTAGTTCTTAAATTTTAATTAGATTACATCTTGAATGCATGGGTTCCCTTGGATTTTCACTTCAAATATTATTCATAGGATAAATTAATAAAACTTTATAGAAAAAAAAATGATGTTAGGAGTTTTCTTTTCATTAAATTTTATTACCGAACATATGTAAGGATTAATTTGTACATGAGTCAAACTTATTTTAACACTAATTAGTGGATGAATTAACCTCTAAACAAGATAAAAATTAAAATATTCAATTGGATTGAGAGTTGAATAGCATGAAAAAGCAATGGTGATCATAAAATTTATCTATACATCTTGATTAATGTTCGATGCAAGTACCAAAGAAATCTTCATCGATGTCCATAGATATTTATGAGAAATAACTTAGTGTATATATAATATATTATAGCAATTTTAGATCCTCAAAGCTAAGTTATGGAGACAACTATTTTCATTCAAACATTTATTACAACTAAACTTAGCTCACTTTGTTACAAATAGGATAAACTTTTTGTATACACTAAAATTGAGTTCCCTTCTGTATCTCATTGGATAATTCACTCATTGTTTCTTGTTAAAAGAAAAACATATATTACAATACATCGATCTTGCTAGATTAGTTGAGAAAATCCTTCATGGGATCATCATGATGTACCTTCTTCATCCTATACGCCTCCATGTCCTCCGCAGTTACCTGCACAAGGCCAGGTTGCATGATTTTGAGCCCAACAAAGAAGAAATCTAACACATAACTCATACTAAGTAACGGAAACCCCTCCTATTGATTTAAACGAGAGAAAATTACATACCTCGTCATTCCATCTCACATTATATTTACGTTTTCTTTCATCTTTCTCTTCTTTTCTTCTTTCATCCTCCTAGCGAAACAAAAAATCTCGTGTAAGAAACAAGTGTCTTCTAGGAGAAAACCAAGATTTTAAACTTGATTATAACATGAGCTATTACTGCAGACATGGGCAATTAAATGTCATACCTTCTTGAGAGATTCGGTAAGCTTCTTCTGGTCAAGGACGAGATCATCGGGTACTTCACTTCCCCATGTAGCCAGCTTTTTCTCTTCCGTTGGGGCTGGTGTATCTGTTGTGTTGTCAAAAAAACCATTCAGGATTTCAATGAACTTCATACATGAAAGTAGCAAGCATATGATAGCTAATTGACATTTACATTCGTAAAGAAAAATGTTTCATTTTTCAATACATATATATATTTAATGTCATGGACACGGACATCTGATTCAGTGTAATGGAGACAACCATTAGCCAAACTAAGGAAGCATAAAAAGAAAATTCCAAAACAAGAATGTTCCAACCATTTATGCATGTAGTTAAAAGAAAGCCAATTTTTGTAAAAAATAACAGGACTACCACATTTAAGAAGATATAATAGGTCCATTTTTTTCAAAAAACTACACACAGGTTTCTAAGTACACTAACCTTCAGAAGTTGCTTTGCGAGCTATATTAGACTTCATCAAGTCTGCTGATGCCTCGGCAGCCTCAATTCCGGCAGCCCCAGTGCAATAACTGTTCCGTATGGTTTGCTTACAACATTTATAGCCCCACTGATGATCCTTCCACCATGATCCCCAAACACTCGTGTGATTATTAATGAAAACATCTTCCTCATATTTACTTTTAGGAAGAGCCATCTCCTTCAAGAGGGAAAAAGGAATTAGAAGACAAATCACAATCAATCAGTAATTTCAAACCTTAAGCTTCTCTCACACATCTAAAACATGACAAGAGACAACAGAGATAAGAAGATTAAAATGAGAAAATGAAATGCACAAAATACAAAAACAGCAACAGTTCTAATCTCAAACTTTCTAATTTGAGATTGAATGAACAGCATTATAACCATTTGTCTATCATAACTTTTATGGGCTTTAATAGCTTTTATAAAAAATATATATATATATATATCAAGTGTACTGGAGTAGGTAAAATTCATTGAAGGGCAGACCAAAATTTGGCTATATGGCTCCATTAACTACAACGCAAACCACCTTGTGATTGAGCATTGTAATCAGAATCTATTAGTTTCACTGTTTCAGAAAAAAAGTGAAAAGACACAATTTTATACATGATATTTATTTTATAAATTATTGGATAGACAACACAACATTTATTTTCAAGAACTTAAACATCAAGGAATATATTATTCTTAAAAGTGGATCACTAGATCCCAACATAATGACTAAAACTTAATATACTAAAATGCAGATAACATTGTACATGAGAGAATGCATACAAACAGTTGCCATGATGCCTTCATTATTAGAATTCAACTAATCATGCATTTTCAAAAATGCAACAGACATTTGACTCCCTATACCCTCCATCCACAAGCAGGCACAGGATAACAAACAGAAACAGGATACGAAATTTAGACTCTTCTTTCCATGCTTCCAGATAATCGGTCTGATGAAGTGTGGAAGCATGATACAGAAAATAAAGTATAGTTAGGTATTAATCTCATCAGAAGTAACAAAGTAAAAATGTGACAGGAAGGACATTATTCTAAAACGAAACCATATATTAACTCATAGTCGGTCAAATATGCTACATGGCAATGAAGTAGTCCTCTGTTGAGGGGAAAAAAGGACAGTTTGGATTAGATTTAATACCAGGCCTTTAACAATTCGGCCAGCACGATCATATTCAACTTGCCTCTCACTCTGTCCCAGTAAAAGTTCCCGAGGCAGCTGTTCCTCATCAGCAGCATTCCCATACTTCTCCATGATGGCATCCTTCGTATGTGACTTCAACTTCTCTTTAATAACCTTATAGTTCTTATAGAGAAGTTCAGCTTGTGACGGAGCAGCTTGCATATGGATATCTTGACCTTTGTCAAATGCTTCCCAAGCATGCACATTGAGTTGCTTGAAATCCAAAGCTTGCCCACTGATTCTATATTGGTTATCACCCTATTTTAATAGAGATGATCAAGAAAATTAGATCCATGCAAACTGATAAGTATTACGTTGTTATAATTGTGACCAAACAGAAACTTCATTAACTTGTTTCAGATTCTTACTTCATAAAATTTCTCATTTGGATCGACATCAGGAAGAGGGTCTTCACGCATGGACCGAGTTTTGGGATCATAATAAGCAGAATTCACATCAAGATTTAAAAGATATTTAGCCGTATCCTCCCGAATACGCAAGTTCCTAAGATGTGAAGAAGTAATTAGTAAAAAGATTCATATGCTCTAGAAAAGAGCTAAGCTAGGGAGGAATAAAAGGATGAACAAACGTAAAAGGTGACATAACGTACCTTACAGTTCCTGTGCTTCCACCACCTGTTGTACGTACACGCTTCTCAACTTTTGCAAAGTCCATTTGTTTGCTTTCATCTACCTTTGCCTCATCAACCTTCAAATCATCTTCATCTTCATCTTCAGCACTAACTTCATCATCTTCATTCTGCTTGGTATTTTTCTCTTCCAATTTCTTAAGTTGTTGCTCTTTCAAAAATTTTCTCCTTGCTTCATCTCTAGCCTCATACCTCTCAATGACACGAGCATAGGTTGCTGGATCATAACCATTCCAACGATCCCTTTTTCCATCATAATCAAGTTCAAACGTCTCTATCTTTTCATCGGGTGCTATGTGCATGTTTGTCCATTTTGCTCCTACCTTTCGGGGCCTTTCCATGCATGACTTTGAATCATGTGTCATTGCTCCACAACTGGACAAGCAAATATGTCAGTTAAGTCATAAGAAAACAAAAATAAACAAGTGGAAAATTAGAACAAACTATAGATTGAGAATTTTATGATAAAGAGGAAACTTCCATATATCACAAAGTTTAAGATCATGATTCCAAACCGTAATATTTTAAACTATACCTATCTGTACAGTAACATATGAAAGTTTAATGTCATTGTTAGATCATGTATTTGCAGCTGAGGCAGGGAGACAAATTTAAATTGCATCCTTGTACACCGAAACAAATTAAAGAGCAAACTCATCTACAAAATAATTGAATTTAGGGCCTCAAGGTGGCCAACATAACAAACATCCTAAGTAGACTATAAGGATCATGCATTCAATCTTTAGTTAAAATTTTCTTTCTTAGACAGTTGCAGAAATAGAGCAATCAAAAACTCTAAATGACTAGCATTTATCCACAAAGAAAAACACATGACCCAAAATAAAACCCTATTTTCAAACCTTCAAGTTGTAAATGAGTTTAAAACGCATCCATAACCTCAAGATTATGAACGAAGAACAATGCATATCCAGCAAAAGTTATGCAGCCATAAAATCATAGACCATGATTTTAAAGCCTCCTTCTTCCAATAGAGATAAAAATATAAAAGCATTGTAAGGTGCCACTAGTACGTAAGAGTACTAAATACACAGGCAAGAGAAAAGGCAATAGTTTTGTTTCTCTGAGAAACTTAGCCATCCACATTCAAAAGAATCTCCCAATTCTAAGCCAATAATATGGACATCTTTTTCACAGAAAAACATTTAATAAAAAGGTGAGATCTAATTCAATGTCCCCTATGTTCATCTTACTTACTTTTCACATGCACCCTTCCTATACTTGTCTGCCTGATGTATTTTTGCACCTCTGTCGTACCAGGATTTTGTATAATTCGGATCTGATTTCCATTTCCTTTGATGTTTTAAACTCTAGAATAAGATCCAAAGGAATTAAATCATCATGAACAAGGAACATAAAATCCAGAAAAAGAGTGAGAAACAGAAAAACTTACTGGTCTCTCAGCATTAAGATACCAAGGTGCAGAGGACATATATTGAGGAATATGAGGGTTGATTTCTTTCCCATCTTCATCGACCTCAGCCGGTGCAAGTCCTGCCTTACGTGCTTCCTCTAATTCCAGTTGTTTGCGATGATCCTCCCTAGATTTGAAAGCAACTGCAATGCCAAGGAAAGAACATTCAAAACAATGGTTTATAGTAGGATGGTAGCTTTATTATATTCTAACTTAATAGGGTAACCGCTGTCACCCAAGATTAATCCCTTCTCCCATTGCCCTTTTAGTTTTCAGTCTGAACTTAGATTCAGCAATATTAAAGGAGAAGTAAATGTACTTTGAGCAATAGTTCACTTTCATCTGCTAAATGAAAACTCTCGTCAAAAGAAAGAAAAGAGAACCAAAATCACCTGGTTCAACAATCCACAACTCACAAAAAAAACATCGAGCAAGACACAAAAAAGGTGAGACTATGTTCATAATTCTACCGAGACTTCTTGTTATAGATAAAATTATTGCATTTGAAATGTACCTGATGCAGTAGCCATCTTCAGAAGAAACCGAAGGGATATTTGAGAGTAAGGCCAACGTTATTGAGAAGCCTAGCCAAAATAGAAAAGAAGACATAGGTCAGTGATATAGTTATACTAATGGCAATTGGCAACAGAATTAGGCAAACACACAGAAAATTAATCTTCCAAGAAAATTCTGATAGAAATGGTAATAGGGTGTTATTAGACTATTAAGGGTATATTAGTAACTAATTAGGGGTTTGTTACACTCGTTGGTTGTAAACAAAGCAGGAGGGGAATGAAGAAGATAGAAAATATTTTGGAGAATGAATTAGGGCTTGAGAGTGATCTCGAGAATGGGAGGGTCCAAGTACCTCCAAAAATTGGTTTATCTTGTAATTCAATTATCGGGTATATTTCAATTTGTCCGGGTTTCATCAAATTCACACAACAAAAGGTACAAGAGATAGATTCCAGAATAGTAGAAATAAGAGAACCCTCAAAATAATCTTGAATATTACTATAGGTTACAAACTGATTTGATAGGGCACACAGTCTAACTTTAGAAGTTTACTTCACTGCAACTCCTAAATAATAATTAAAACGAAAAAAAAAAAAAAAAAAAACTTGGTTCGAAACCTTGTTGAAAATCTCATAATGCATTTGGAATGAGTAATCTAATAGAAAGAACCTAATGGTCATAAACTAGATAAAATCACTTAAAATGAATTCAGAATCATCTAAAGAGAGATTTAACACCTAAAACCGGCCTAAAAGGGTTTGGGAATGAGTAGCGTTAAACTGGAATCGAATAATAAGAGTGGTGTTTACCGAAACTCGACGGGAGAGAAAAAAACGCAGCTGAAACAAACGTGGCTCTGACGAAAAGAAGGAGTCACTAGTCGGAGTTCGTATGGGAGTTGATACACGGCGGAGAAGAGAGAGACGTAAGGGGGCGATTTGCGGTGGGAGGAAAGCCGACGATGACACAGATCTGCTCGAGCTGGAGACTGACCCGAAAGAGGGGAAATAAATTTTACGGGTTGGATTGGTTCACGTATATATATAAGAAAGTTAAAAAAAACCGGCTAACCAATAGATTAACCAAATCAATGCTAAGTCGGTTTTGGTTACATTTTATTTTGGATTGGATTTGTAAAATTTATATATATATATATATTAATTTATCTTTTTTTTAAGTATAACACAAAATATTTACAGTAATAAAATGAAAAAACGTGAAAATTTAAGCTTTTCAAAAAAGTTTAAAATTTGTCCTTTCTTATCATATTTTAAAATCTAAACGATCATGTATTAAATATAAACTATTGTTGACTAAGTATAAATTAGGGTAGAAAAATAATTTACTATTAAATTGTTTTATTGCGTGTAAATATTTTACTGTTATATGTTTCAAAATATTTATTATTATTATTGATTTAACCTAGTATTATTGTTTTGTTGATTATAAATTTTAAAAAAAATTGATGTAACATATTTAGGCTATTTATTACATCCTTCTTAGAAAATATAAGCTTAACTTTAAATTACGGGTTGGTTCATAATTTGCATCTAACTTGGTTCAACTTCACTTATGTACATAGTATTTAAATCACTCAAACTAACTTAAATTTATAGATAAAATTGAACCCAAAAATGATTTTCATAATAGATATTGTAATAAAAAGAATAAACTTTAAAGTTTGTAAATTTATTTTTATATATTTTTATAACTTACCAATCAAATTCTAAAATGAGAATTGACAAAAATAGCAAATTTGATAAAATATTTACAAGTTATAGTAAAATTTTAAATTTTATCAATAACAAAATTTGATACACAGTTATATCGGTTTAGGGTTTAGGATTTTATGAATGACATTGATAGGCTAGTGATAGAAGTTTATCGACTTCTATCGGTGATAGAATTCTAACCGATAGACTTTTCAAATTTTGTTATGATTTGTAAATATTTTAATTTATTTTATTTTTAATTTTTTTTTTACTATATTTATAGTCACACTCAACCTTCGGCTACATTTTGATTTAGATATTATTTAGTCTATATACTTTTTGTATTTCTCGTTAACGCTTTAAAAGAAAGTAAAAAAATGTCTTTGTATCCCTATTAATTGTGGAAATAAATTACATAATATTTGTTAAATGTAGTAAAAATATGAGACACGATAGAATGTAAAAATATAATATTAAAATAATAAATAAAAGGTCATTTTTAAAAATAATAAAATAATTTAAAATGATTATAACAAAACTTTGGATTCTATGCCGGATAGAAATCGATAGACTTCTATCACTATCTATCAATGTCAATGATTGAAAGATATCAATGTCTATTATCTATAGAATCTGAAATTTTGCTATATGTTTAAATATTTTATTAAATTTATTGTTTTCTATAATTTCTCTAAAATAAAATTAAAAAATCTATAAAAAAAATTATTTCTGAAGGAAATTTCAATTTTCAACTATGTATATCTTACAAAACACATAAAATGTGCAATTTGAGAAGCATGAGTTTGGTATATTCTTGAAAATGTGCAATTACATGAGTTTGATATCTTCTTCAGCTAACATGACAAACATGGCAATGGACACTGAAGCATAATCAGTATCTATTTTGGTAACATCTATAATATTAACTAGCATTTTTAGAAATATTTTTAATGTAATTTAAAACTTTCAAAATTTTACCCAATTAGTTTTATGTTTTGAGTTTAGCTTTGAGGGCTATATGTTTATAATTCCAAGACTCTCAACCATATCTTTATTTTAACCACAATTAATAGATAAACGAAAGAGCACGGAAATAAAGCAAATTCTACAGAAAAGTCCTTCGATGGACTTTTAATCAATCATCAAAATTCAAAAGGCGATGCCCACTTCCTCAATGTGAACAATTCTGCTCCGTGGAAGAATATTTACATCTCCACTTTATCTATTACATTCTTCTTCTTCTTCATTTTTGCTCTGTTTTCTCCACACAAACGTTGCGTTGTCGATTTTTCTTTGCTTCGATCTCTGCGTTTCTTTGATGGGTTCTTCCACTGCTGCAACAGAATCCATGGCTTTTGAATGGAGTTATGATGTTTTTTTGAGTTTCAGAGGAGAGGATACTCGTACCAATTTCACCAGTCATCTTGATATGGCCTTGCGTCAAAAGGGGGTCAACGTCTTCATAGACGACAAGCTCGAAAGGGGTGAGCAAATTTCTGAATCCCTTTTCAAATCTATACAGGAAGCTTCCATTTCTATTGTTATATTCTCTCAAAATTATGCATCTTCTTCCTGGTGTCTGGATGAATTGGTGAACATAATTGAGTGTAAGAAATCCAAGGGCCAGAATGTTTTCCCAGTTTTCTATAAGGTGGATCCGTCGGATATACGAAAACAAACTGGTAGCTTCGGAGAAGCAATGGCCAAACATCAGCCTAAGTTCCAAACAAAGACCCAAATTTGGAGGAAAGCTTTAACTACTGCTGCTAACTTGTCTGGTTGGGATCTAGGAGCTTATAGGTATATATTTTTACGTAAATCTTGCTTGTCCTATCTTTTCCAGATCTCATTTTCAATGCCATGTCTTTTTTTTTTTTACTCATTTATCAACGAGCACACTGCACAACTTTTGTCTTAGAAGATCCATTCTCTCGCAAGATGCCATTTAATTAACTGTGAACATCATTCTTTAGTTTTGTTATCATTACGTATTTAACAACAGGAGGGAGGCTGATCTTATTCGGGATCTTGTTAAGGAAGTGTTATCTACAATAAATCGCACTCGCACACCCTTATATGTCGCCAAGTATCCAGTTGGAATTGATTCTCAACTAGAATACATGAAGTTTCACTCACATCATCTCAACAAGGGAAACAAATTCCAATATTGGACACAAAATGAGTATGAGTCTGATATTGGTGTTTACATGGTGGGGATATATGGCATTGGAGGCCTTGGTAAGACAACTTTGGCTAAAGCTCTATACAATAAAATAGCTAGCCAATTTGAAGGGTGCTGTTTTCTATCAAATGTTCGACAAGCTTCAAACCAATTCAATGGCCTTGTTCAACTACAGCAAAACCTACTCTATGAAATCTTAGAGGATGATTTGAAGTTTGTCAATCTTGATAAAGGAATTACCATCATAAGGAATAGACTGCGTTCAAAGAAAGTTTTGATAGTTCTTGATGATGTGGATAAGCTCGAACAACTAGAAGCATTGGTTGGTGGACGTGATTGGTTTGGTCAAGGTAGTAAAATCATAGTGACGACGAGGAATAGTCATTTACTTTCTAGCCATGGATTTGATGAAATGCACAATATTCAAGGATTGAATCAAGACAGAGCTATTGAGCTTTTTAGTTGGCATGCTTTTAAGGAAAGTCATCCATCAAGTAATTATTTAGACCTTGCCGAACGTGCTACAAGTTATTGTAAAGGTCATCCTTTGGCTCTTGTTGTTCTGGGTTCTTTCCTTTGTAATAGAGGTCAAACAGAATGGAGAAGTATATTGGATAAATTTGAAAACTCTTTGAACAATGATATTAAAGATATTCTTCAATTAAGTTTTGATGGGCTGGAAGGTGGAGTAAAGGATATTTTTCTTGATATTTCTTGTTTATTTGTAGGGGAAAAATACAATAATTGTGCTAAAAAAATGTTGAGTGCATGCCATTTGAACGTAGATTTTGGAATTATGATACTCATGGATCTTTCACTTGTTACGATTGAAAAGGATAGAGTGCAAATGCACGGATTAATACAACAGATGGGTCATAGCATAGTTCATAATGAATCATTTGAGTCAGGAAAGAGGAGTAGATTGTGGTCGGAGCGGGACATTTGGAACGTGTTTGTTAATAATTCGGTGAGTAACTCTTTCCTAAAATATCGAATATTTTAATTATTTTCAGGACTTCACCTGATAATAAATGTTTGTGAAAGTAAGTTGTCAATAATGTTAAATTACTAAATCTATGACTTCGTAGGGAACAGATGCAATTAAAGCCATAAAGTTAGACTTGCCTAATCCCATAAACGTAAATGTAGATCCAAAAGCATTCTTTAGAAGCATGAAAAATTTGAGATTGCTTATCATTCGAAATGCACAAGTTTGTACAAAGATTAAGTACCTACCTAATAGCTTAAAGTGGATTGAGTGGCAAGGATTTGCTCATCGAACTTTCCCGTCGTGCTTCATTACCAAAAATCTTGTTGGACTTGATTTGCGACGTAGCTTCATCAAAAGATTTGGGAAAAGACTTGAGGTAAAATATATTTCTTTCCTTATGTGTATTTGATTGGAGGTTTCTTCATTGTTTTTCTTGAAAACTTTTAATGGGTAGCTTAACTACATTTTACAAAAAAAAATCACAAATGCGATTTTAGCAAAATTTATCATGGATTAACTTCTAGTAGTCATATATTTTTAACAAATTTATAAAATATAACAAAATTTATCAATGATAGACTGATCTATCGTACAACAATAGGCTCCTACTAGTCATATGGTCT
This sequence comes from Cucumis sativus, assembly GCF_000004075.3. NCBI lineage: Eukaryota > Viridiplantae > Streptophyta > Magnoliopsida > Cucurbitales > Cucurbitaceae > Cucumis > Cucumis sativus. Next base: position 2,677,981 of record NC_026656.2, read on the forward strand.
ATCATTAATATACTCCTATTAATGATATGATCTACCGTGGCTAAAATTTAAAAGTTGAAGCTTTACAATTTTTTGGATTGTAATATATATGTTATCATTTTGAGGGTTGATTTTTTTTAATGCAATTATCATAATTCAAAATAATATATTGGGTAGATTCTTTTTATGTTATGACTTTACTTGAATAAGATTTGTTATATAGAAGCTAAGATTGTCCAATTATATTGTGTGTCCTTTCAGTTACAAGATTTCGTATTAGGTTAAGTTTTTAATTTTTTTAATTTTAAATTTGATTTAAGATCAAATCAAACTAAAAATTGAAATCAAATTTCGAGTGTAATTAAATTGACTAAACTACATTCTCAATCTGTTTAAGATATCAAATTAAATGGTTAGTTTACAATCTACAAAATTCAAGATAATATATTTTAGTCATAATGGTTACTTTAAAAAATAATAATTAATTAATAAATTACTTTTAAACTAAAAACTTAATTCAAAACTATGTTTAATTTAAACTAATTATTCTTTAGGTTTTTTAAGCTTTTTGGGGTGGATTACGTTTCAAACTTATAAAACTGAACATCAAAATAATTGTAGTCAAGAGTCCGTTATTTATCAACATGAGTGTAGTACAACTGACTTAATGTTTGTACTATCAATTGGATTGATTACTCATTTATTTTTTGTATATAAAATTTTATAATTAGTTTGCCTAAATACGATTAAAGGTTATTTATAGATTTTTTTTACCTATATTTTATATTTTCTATATTTACAATTATTTTTTTAGCCACTATTTTATCTAAATTTTGTTTGGTATGCCAATTATATTACATTACATACCCCTTTTCCTTTTGGTTTCTTTTTCAATATGTTTTAGGATTGTGAAAGGTTGAAGCATGTTGATCTTAGCTACTCTACTTTATTAGAGAAAATTCCTGATTTATCCGCTGCATCAAACCTTGAAGAATTGTATCTCATCAATTGCACAAATTTAGGAATGATAGATAAGTCTGTTTTCTCTCTCAATAAGCTTACTGTCCTAAACTTTAAAGGTTGTTCTAACCTTAAAAAGCTTCCAAAAGGCTACTTCATGTTCAGTTCTCTTAAAATATTGAATCTCTCTTACTGCCAAGAACTTGAGAAAATTCCAGACTTATCTTCAGCATCAAACCTTCAGAGCTTGCTACTCAACGGATGCACAAATTTAAGAGTGATTCATGAATCTGTTGGATCTTTGAATGAGCTTGTATTGTTGGACCTTGGACAATGCACTAACCTTTCAAAGCTTCCGAGCTATCTCAGGTTAAAGTCTCTTGTCTATTTGGTACTTTTTGGGTGTGGTAAGCTTGAAAGCTTTCCAACAATTGCTGAAAACATGAAATCTTTAAGGTGCTTGGATTTGCATTCCACCGCCATAAAGGAGTTACCTTCATCACTTGGATATCTTACTCAACTCGATAAATTACACCTTACCGGTTGCACAAATCTCATCTCCCTTCCCAATACAATCTATTTGTTAAGGAATCTTAACGAACTTCATCTTGGTGGGTGTTCTAGATTTGAAATGTTTCCCCATAAATGGGTCCCAACCATCCAACCAGTATGCTCTCCTTCAAAAATGATGGAAGCAGCTTCGTGGAGCTTAGAGTTTCCCCATTTAGTAGTACCAAATGAAAGCATATGTTCCCATTTCACTTTGTTGGATCTTAAATCTTGCAACATATCAAGTGCAAAATTTTTGGAAATTTTATGTGATGTTGCCCCTTTCTTATCTGATCTACGTTTGTCCGAAAACAAATTCTCTAGTTTACCCTCATGTCTCCACAAGTTCATGTCCTTATCGAATCTTGAATTAAGGAATTGTAAGTTTCTTCAAGAAATCCCAAACCTTCCCCAAAACATACGAAACTTGGATGCCAGTGGTTGCAAATCGTTGGCTCGAAGTCCAGATAACATTGTGGATATAATATCAATAAAACAGGTTTGATTCTTTCCATTCATTTTGTTCCTATCTTTGCACATAGACAATTTAATGCATATGAATTTTTATTCTCTATAGGACCTTGAATTGGGTGAGATTTTAAGAGAGTTCTTATTAACGGACATTGAGATTCCAGAATGGTTCAGCTATAAGACTGCATCCAATTTGGTGACTGCTAGCCTTCGTCACTATCCAGACATGGAAAGAACTTTGGCTGTCGCTGTTAGTTTTAAAGTGAATGGAGATTCATCTGAAAGTGAGGCCCAAATTTCATGCAATATATTCATCTACAATAAACTCCGTTGTTTGTTTTCAAGATCATTTCTTCCATCAAAATCAGAATATATGTGGTTAGTAACAATTTCTCTAGCGTGTTCCCTGGAGGTGAATGATTGGAATAAAGTTTTCGTCTGGTTTGAGGTTCATGAAGCACATGGTGTAACTGTAACAAGGTATGGGGTCCATGTCACTGAACAACTCCATGGGATACAAACGGATGTCAAGTGGCCGATGGTTAATTATGCTGATTTTTATCAACTGGAGAAATTGCGAAGGGATCTGTAAGTTGATTGTTTACTTGTTACTTATTTACTTTCTTTCTTTCTTTCTTTTTTGGAGTGAAAGTATGATAGATCTCAAAGGGGGAGATATGTATGTTATGATTATATTTGTTTAATGGCATAGGGATTTTGAGGATCTCAAAGCTAGTTTAAAGAAGTCTGCTGTTCAAATTCCAAAGCAACATTGCATGCACTTTAGTATGATCCAGAGGCAATAATTGATTCCAACATACAACCTATTATATTTCCATTGCACGTAACACATAATGGATGCACATTTATGCATGGAATGGAAGGCATGGGAGGCACTGCACTCGCCAACTCTCTGTACAGTAAATTTAAATGGATGAAGGAGCACTACTACAGTGAAGCTTTAGATAATCCTACAAGCCTTTTGTATATCCAAGGAAGAGAGATAGAGAGAGTTCCCTGGTTGTGGCCCCACCACCTTAAGCGTGAAGATGGTGAATTTGGAACCAATATCACAACAACCCATACAATATCCTTCAAACGCTATTTGATAGTCTTTTATGAAGAGGAGATGATTACATTTGTATTTCAATGGGAAACTATACGGCGTGTGATTAGATAACCTATATGGCAGTTTTTACGATCGGAATGTTCATTTTCTGAATTGATGGAGTTCGCAGATGATTGGAATGAAGCTGGCAAGTATTTTTTTTCAAACATAATTACATTTAAACACCCTTTTCATATTTTTTGGGACTTGTATTAATTTAAACGCTCAACTTGTTAGTGTATGTATCCATTTAACACCACTCTTCTTAAAGCCAGAATATGAAAGTGAAGAGGAAAGTGTCATTTTGTTATTAAAATTAAGAATTGATCCATATTCTTATGGCACACCTGCATGTGGCGCTCATGGTGTATCCTCAATTCAACGTTTCAAAGAAAAATTCAATGAACAACATTGTATCTTTGGATTACTCGTACCAGAAGTAGCATTTCCCCAAATTGTTCATCCAATTGAATACTGTCTGGAACGGTCATTGATGTTAGAAGGAATAAGATAAGAGAGACAAAGAAGTGCAAGCCATGGGAATTAATAATAAAGAAAAGAATAAGAAGAAAAAAAAACAAGAATAACATTTTTAATTCAACCATTAACAATATTTACTAATAAAAAAATGTGTCATATTTTAGTTTAAAAAGAAAATTTCAAACAACTGAACTAAGAATGTTTAGAAAGTCTTGAAATTTTCAAAATGGAAACGTTGAAAGTTATGGGAGAAAATGCCAACAAACTTGAAAGTTTAGAAACAAAATAATATTCAAACACAAAGTTTAACTTTATTTAGAAAAGTTGGATTCATATTGTTTCAGATTCCATCCAATTAAGAAGGGAGAGCAAAGTTATAACTCGTTTACAACACTTGTAATTTTGATTTATCCTTACCCATTATGTACTGTGTTTGTAATCTAGAAATAGGAGCCATAAAATGAATTTAGATAATGGATTATTTGATCCAACGTCCAAACATAAATCCATTGTTCATTGACCCCTGGTCAGATCTTGGTTTGAAATCCCAAACTGAATACTGACATTTAGATATATATATATATATTAGTTATCAATTGGGTAATGAATAAATTAAGGGAACTAGAACTTGAGCTTGAGAAGGAAAGGCATTTTGTCTGAGAAGGGTGGATCAGAATATTTCCCAGTGAGTATTTGTGATGACACATACTGATTTGCAGCTTCACTGTAATGAATTCCATCCCAATTAATGTACTCTGAGCTATCATCACACCCTTTCGCCGTGACCAATGTCCCATTCAACATCTTTGTTTGTCCACATACGATTCGACTGTCGTAGTTAAGAGGTGGACCTCCATAACCACAACAAGCCATAATCGGTTGTTGAAACCCTGCCATTCACACACAAAATATAGCAACTCATCAGATTTGACAGGATTAATAGAAAACGAGATTAAACCAATACAGAAGATTAGCAAGATGGCCGACCCAGTCGTGAATAATTGGCAATAAGATTTGATTTGATCGAGTAGATATCAATGTATGTAATGTTGCTATCAGTATATTGTCCCTGCAGTTTTTTACAGAGAGCATGAAGTTGTAGATTAAAGAGCTTGGCTGCTTGGTTGTGTGAACTAACACATCCAAATTCATCAAGTTTTGATGGGTCAGTTCCAAATTTAGCAACATTCTGAGCCAAACATCCTAGAGGGCCCGTGTTGTGTATCCAAAAGTTCCTAGCTCCTTGGTCGAACAGTTTCTAAAAAGTAGGCAAAAGGGATTGTTAAGGAATCGAGAAACAAAAAAATTGAAAATACGTAAACAATAGAAAATTGACAAATTGATTTATATGGTTCACTAACAGTGTATTAGCTATGTCTATAGCCAGAGGGAGAGAGCAGTTTATTATTAAAGAGAAAATATCAAATTACAGATTTAGAAGCTATTGTGCTTGGTCATTCGAAGTGTTAAATAACAAATTCAAGGCATTCCAAAGATAATAATCAAGTAATGGCAGTAACTTTTATTATATGACATATAGACAGTGAACTTGAACTCGAACTTTCACCCTCTACTTATTCTGTTTCCCACATTTTCCTTGGGGCAATACTTATGTTTGAACTATAGAAAATCGACACACAAGTTCATGTGGTTTACTAAAAGTGTGTTAGCTATGTCTACGAGTAGAGAAGAGACTAGAGAAAATATCATATGACATAGTCATAAGCCCTTGCTTGGTCATTCAAAGTGACATATAACAAATTCAGAGCATATCAACATGGTTAATCAAGTAATAAATGTAACATTTTACAGCTATAAAGTCTTGTCATATGATAGAGAAAATGAACTTGAACTGTCACCCTCTCTTTGTTTTGTTTTCCGACATTTCACTTGGCAGTAACTAAGCTTCAGACTAACAGGTCGGATTTCAAATTAAAGGTAATTTATGTTAATGTCCAACCCCACTTATGTCATCGACTGATCTCATAGAACAAGACAAACTTTAGCTACCCTGAGGCTGGTTAAGAATTAATGGATTAATATTTCTATATAGGATGCCTATTTATAACTAAAGCCATCATCAACCACCAAAAAATTATACAAAATAACCTCCAAACACTCAAAACCAAGCTACAAAAATGTCCAAATTCAAGAAAGATATCTGAACCCAACACAAAATCAAGTAGGTAAAAAACACATCGAAACTAAATTACCATTGTGCAAAGATAACTTAGAAAGAAACCATGGAGTCTAACCTGAACTCCACTCTCAAACTCAGCTAAAATGGTAGGTATTGAGGCAAGAATTTGGTCAAGAGTTTTGGAGTAAAATGCACCAGCAAGGTCATTCTGGCCAATATCAAACATGTAAAGCCCCTTTTGGAAGTATTCTTCAGCTGGTAGATACTTATCAAGTTTCTTACCTCCTAAAGAAAGCAACAGAAAAAATCATTAAAAAAATTGTTCTCTCCGAGATTTCAAGCTTCATGTTCAAGAAGATTACCAGAATACCTTTTCCTTCTCGAAGCTCAAGAACTCTAGCTTTGAAATGAAGAAACTGATTCACCTGGACCCCAAAGGAAAAAGGGCTAACAGAGGTAGCAGTTGCTGGAAGAACAGTCGAGCCTGCTGCTGCATAATTGCATCCCTTCCGAAAATTCGGCGCCCCAAGGGAATCAAGATAAGCATTCAAAAAAGGCATATCCATGGCATCCACTACAGAAAAAAAGAGCGCAAAGAACATTGAAATGTTAACACGCAATTGCAAAAAAAGCACAAGAATCTCTAGCATTGAGAACAGTGGTAGAAAACTTAAAAGGACAGAAAATCAACGATGAAAACAACAAAGTTCTCAAACGTAAAACAGAGGAGGGGAAAAACAGGGGAAATGGCAGATGGAAGAGTTAAGAAGTGAAAACAGCAGAGAAAATCAACGAGAGTCTAAAGAAATGGAAATAAGAGATTGCAGATTCAAAAACCGAAAACCCAACTCTCAAAAATACAAAATTTGATAGAAAACCAACCACTAAACAGAAAGTCCAGAGAAGCCCAGGAAAACAAAAACAGGAGAAATATGCGATTGCAGATTCGAAAACTGAAAAGGGTGTTAGAGAAAGAAAAAAGTACAGAGAAAATCAACAATGAGGCGGCCATCGCAGTATCTCCCAGAGGGGTGTCCGAAGAAGCGGTGGCCATAAGGGGGGTTGATGCTCTCAATGGCGGCACCCACAAGGCAGCCAGTGTCGGAGTTGGAGTCTCCGAAGTTGAAAATAGCCGGGCGAGAGAAAGGGTTGGATCTGGCAAAGGGAAAGCAGAGGAGGAAGAAGGTGAGGATGAGGGTGAGTGTGGACATGGCCGGCAGTGTAAGGGAGGAGGATTTGGGTGAGGCATTGATGTGGGGGTTGGATTTATATGAGGCATGAGGGAAGTGATGAGAAAACAGAAGTGGGAGAAGAAAAGTGATGGCGTTGAAGGAATGGTTGGTGATGGTGGGTCAGTTCAGTGAGCAGTAAGCAAAAAGAGGAAGGAAGGAAAAGGAAGGGACAAAGCAAAGGCAAAGGGTAAGGCTTTTGTAGCGTAGGAATTTGGTGTGACTTGTGATTTGGGATGGACAGAGCGATTTTATAAACAACTGACCCGCTCTAACATATCAGGATTTTTGTTTATGTGTTGGAGTATTCGTTATTATTTTTCAACTCAACAGAGTAGATATGTAGAAAGGAATAAATTTATTGCTCCTCTTTCTCTTTCCTTAATTCCTTCCTTTGAATTTACTTTAGAGAAAAATATTTTTACCAATTAAGTTAAGTTTTTAAAATTTTATCTACTTTGAAAAATATGAAAAACTATTGTAAAAGATGAAAACTAAATAGTTATCCAACAAACTTTAAATTTTTACACTCTTCATCAAGTTTGAAATTGATATCAATTTTGAAAAATGGTTTTAAATGATAATTCAACTATTAGTTGACTAATAAAAATTTGTGTTACTTTTACACTCTTATATCACAGCTTGAATATTTGTATTAACAAATATTTAGTAAGTATGTAATCAAGCCTGATCGTTTTGTTTGGATTAACTAAATTTGTTAATATTTGAGAATCTATTTCACACACTTTCTAAATTGATTAACATTTGAGGTAAGTATTTGAGAGATTAAGGGTGGCAAGATAACTATATAAACAAAAATAGTAAATTTAATTATAAAAATTGTGTATATATTTCTACAGCAAATTGTTGGTTTTCTAAAGTTTAATACCAAAATAATGTATGTACTTGTAAAGCTTACAAACTAAGATGATACAAATCTTAAAATGTCATCTATAAAACACATAGAATTTAAATTAAGAAATCAATTTAATTTTGAAGATAAGAACGAGGAATATTCCTCATTTTGTTTCCATTTCATTTTTTAAAAATATATTTGGAAATATTTTTATTAGAGAAACAATGAACAATTTCAAATTTTAATTTCCCCCTAAAATCTAATTTAATATGCATAATTTTAAAATATATTTAGACGAATTTTTTAATATAATAAAAATGATTTTAACTCAAACTTCAATCATGTTTTTTATTTGACATAAAATTTAAAAGAAAATGAAGATTGGAATTTCATGCAACACTGAATATAATTATGTCTATCATGACCACAAATTAACCTAATAATTTTGGTTAAAATTAGGACGAAATAACAAATGTAGAGTAGGTTTGATTCTTAAATTTTGAAAATGTATATTTTTAATATTCAATATCTAAAACACATTTAAAATTTTTGATAAATTTTTTACTACTTTGAATTATTGAAAAATGAAAATTTAAAATATATTTTGAGATCTAATTTTTTTAAGGTTTTAAATTCAAAATTTCCATATAATTATTTAAAAAAAAACAATTACTTCCTAAAAAATTTGGTGATTAAAATAGTGCATGTTTCCAAAATTTATGTTCCAAAACATGTACCTACGTTTTAGTATTGTGACACTAAATAATAAATAAACAAATGATTCCTTTACTCACACGTTAAATTGATTCAATTAGACGTTAGTTAAACTAAGTTCTCGTTTCCAAGAAAATTTAATTATCGAGGTTGATCTATTTGTATGAATAGTGGTGAGTATTATTTTGGCTTTGTATTTAACTATCGACACTTTGGAATTCAAAAATTAAAAGAAAATTAAGTATAAAAAGCGAAGAGAGAATATGGAGTGTTCGAAAATTTACTGATAAAATCAACGATGAGGCGGCCATTGGAGAATCTTCCACCCGAAGAAGTATTGAAGTAATTTTGTCCATACGGGAGGTTCAGGCTAAATCCCTTGCCGGCAGTGAGTTCTCCGGTATCGGAATTTGAATCCCCGAAGTTGAAGGCCGCCGGATAATCGTACGAACTTCCCAACCGGAGAATAGTGGAACACATTGTGAGCATCAGCGGAATCGTGAAGGATTTGGTGAAAGAAATCTCCATATATATATGTTGGGGGAAGCCGATACTTGAGAAATAGAGTACCGGAGGATTTTGATTTTCCGATGATGGAAAATTCGTTTTCCGGCGGGGGGGAATTTATCGGCGGAGAAAGAAGGTTAGGGTTTAATTGAAGGGAAGGCAATGTGAAGGATTGAAGCTAAGATTTCTCTTATCCTCAATCTATACACTAACTTCAAATAACATTTTTGCATGAAGAAATATGGAAATTGGTTGTTAAATTAAGCCACCAAAAACTAACTAAACTTGGATTTGAAAGTTAATTTTTTAACCTTTTTATATATTCCTTTGTGTCACTATTTAATTTAATTCTTAGTTTATTGTTATTATAAATTAAGTTTACTTTTTTTGACAATATCCATTCCCCTACTAGGTCATGTCTTCAAGTTCTTACTTTATGATCTTCAACGATGCAAACTCGACAAAATCATTATCGTGTAATGCATTAGGTCGTTTTGTTAACTATTTGACTTTTAGTTTTTAGTTTTTTTAAATTAAATCTATAACATCATGTTTCTATATATTTTGTTGTCTAAAATTTTTCGAGTCTTTTCAAAGTAAAAATAATAATTATTATTTTTGTATTTTGAAAATTAACTAAAAATGACAAAATCATTTTTAAAAAACAGGGCATGGCACTTATTTTTTTGCACATTGTAAATATGAAAAAAATTAGTGATATCAAAAGGTAATCTTACGGTTATCATATTATCATAATTTTTTTGTATTGAAATAAATTGAGAGAAAAATAAACATAAAATTTTAAAAGTAAAAAAAGTAAATAGTATAAAAAGAATAATATTTGATAAGATATTTAAGTGTTTTTCTATAAAATAGGTGAAAACCATAGTAAAACAAAAAGAAATTATAAAAAATAGCAAATTTGATAAAAATTTACAAAATATAGCAAAATTTCAAATTCTAACGATAACAAACATTGAATAGATACTAATATTCTTCTATCAATGACGTTGATAGTCAATATTTATCAAATGTTTGTTGTCGATAGAATCTGAAATTTTGTTATATATGTCTTGATTTATTTTTTTTACTTCTAAAAATGTCTGAAAAAAACTAAATTGAAGAAGATAAGTATTATTTTAAATGCATAAAATTAAAACAAAATAGTTAGAACGTTAAATTTATATTTATTTGGTATATTTTTTAACTTTAAAAGAATGTTGTTGGATTTGGTATATGTAAGTGGTATTACTTACTATTTTTTGTTATCTTTCACTTATATGTTTAAGATTCCTTTTAAAAGATTGAATATAATTAGTATCAATTTATAGGTTAAGCTACACTTAAATCTCTAATCATTCAAGTTAAAATAGCATGGCTAACTAGTAAAGTTAGTAAAGAAATATATTTGGATTATATTTTAACTTTAAGCCATTACTTTGGCCAATAATTAGATTTATATTGTCATTTCTTGGGTATAAACATATCTAATTTTGTTACATTGAGTTTTAATTAATCCTTGCCAATAAAGTAATAAGGGGTAAAATGAAAATTTATTGCCAAAGTTTCTAGGTAGTAAAAATTAAAAAAAGACAAATAATTAAAATGAAACTAAATTTGATGGGAGAGTCCATTTTGCAAATTACATATAAATAAATATATAAGGACAGTTTTGAAGTTAAAATTTTTAAATAAAATTTTCAAAAATAGAAGAAAGTTTGCTAAGGAAAGAAAAAGATCATTTTGCTTAGTTGTTCGAAAATTAATTAATTTTTTTTTTTCATTTTCCATTAAAATACAATTTTTTTAATTATAATTTACATTCTACACATTCTTAATTGGGAGTCCTAATCGGAAATTAAAGTTGTAAATTTTTAGGACCTTAGAAAGAAAGAATTTTTAAAATATTAAACATTAATTTCTCAAAGCAATAATATTTTATTTGAGTAAGTAATTAGTATGTGTTAAAATTAAATAAATTAGTATCCACATTTAAGACATTGGTCTTAAGTACATAAAATATCATCAATCCCAAAACATGTATATATATTGGACATGTCACTAAACATTGATCATACACCACAAGATAGTGTGAGATCATATAGTTTTACAAATCCTCAATTATTCTTACCACATATATATAATACAAACTAAGGTTAATTATGATAAAGATGTATGATAGAAATGAAGTTAATATCCATCTAATCAAATTGCATATAGCAAAATTACTAGAACTTGAAGTTCTTGAAAAAGAAAGGCATTTTTTTATGAACTGATGAGAAGGGTGGATCACAATATTTTCCGGTGAGTATTTGTGATGAAACATATTCATTTGCAGCTTCTGTATAATGAACTCCATCCCAATTCACATACTTCGAGCTATCCTTGCACCCATTCGCCGTCACCACTGTCCCATTCAACGTCTTCGTTAGTCCGCAACTGATTCGACTGTCATAGTTTAGCGGAGGACCTCCAAAACCACAACAAGTCATAATAGGTTGTTCAAAACCTACCACAATAATGTAATTAAAAACACAACGATCAAGTTAGGAGAATAACATATACAACATATTTTTTAGAAACCATTCCTAGTTAACAGATCTTAAATTAGTCTGACTGACCTAATTGCGAATAATTGGCAATGAGGTTAAATTTTATCGTGTAGATATCGACGTATATGATGGTGGCATCGACATATTGGGATTGTAGTTTTTTAGAGAGATCGTGAAGTTGAGAATTGAAGAGTTTGGCAGCTTGGTTGTGTGAAGTGAGGCAGCCAAATTCATCGAGCTTTGATGGGTCAGTTCCAAATGTAGCAATGTTTTGAGCCAAGCAGCCTAGAGGGCCTGTGTTGTGGATCCAAAAATTCCTTGCTCCTTGATCATACAGTTTCTAAAAGTATGTTTTACAAATTAGCTTTGTTGTCGAATTAAAAAAAGAAAATAATAAATAATTATCAAAATTAGGTTAAAATTACTGATTGAGTGTGAAGTACTTGTACCTGAAGACCAATCTCAAACTCAGTTAAAATGGTGGGAATTGCTTGATCCATAGAAGCTTTAGAGTAAAATGCTGCTGTTAGGTCATTTTGGCCAATATCAAACATATAAATTCCATCCTTGAAGTATTTTTCTACTGGTAGGAACTTCCCAATTTTTTTATCACCTAACATAAAATACAAACATATTATTATAAGAGATTTTGTACATATTTGAACTTTTTGTTTGTTTCAATTTATACCTTGGGCTCGAAGTTGAAGAACCCTAGATTTGAAATGGAGGAACTGGTTGATCTGAACCCCAAAGGAAAAGGGGCTGATAAATGCAGCCGTTGCGGGAAGAACAGTGGAACCACCAGCTGCGTAATTGCATCCTTTCTTAAAACTCGGCCTCCCCACTGAGTCCAAATACGCCCTCAAATATGGCATCCCCGTTGCTTCCACTGCACCCATTTTCCCCCACTTTAAATCATCAAAATGAACACAATGGCGAAGTAAACTACTGTAATTTAGCATATATTTCATACCATTTAACCTAGATTACAAAATAATAATAATGATGATAACAATAATTACTATTATTATAATTGTAGTGATAATAATGATGATGATGATAATAATAATGATTATAACAGTGATAATAATAATAACTCTGAAGTTGTGAAAATATCATTTATTGTTAAAGAAAAGTGTATGTATCATTTACCCTATTTAAAATGTTGGATTATTACTTGAATAAACGTGAGAGATTTGAACTATACAATTGTCCGTTCAAATATAGTTGTTTGGTGACATAATTTAATCTAGTTGAACTATTACATATGAAAATTGTTATAATATAATGTTGGATGAAAATTGAATAAAAACGTTGGTATCTATATCGTGTTACATCTATTTCAACAAGTCTAAGTTTTCATCCAAAAATTTGAGCAAATTTATAGTTTAACATAGTTTTAAAATGTTTGTAAATGATTTATTTTAGCTTGTAATTTACTAAAAACATGATAAACTAATTAAATGATTTTTTTTTAAAGGAAAGATCAAAGTAAAATCACATGAAGTTTGGTTAAATCAATGACATTAATGGATATGTCATCATTTTCATTAATACATATTTTTGCATTTTCAAATTTGATATCAACCTTACAAAATTAAATAAAACACTTTTACTATCCTAATAAATCTATAATAAATTGTCACTAATATAATGTAATTTAATAATATAAATAAGAAACAAACATTTTTAAATATAGCAATAAATTTAAATTTAAAATTATTTATAAACTATACTAAAATCATTTCACTCCTCTAATTCATCTGATAAATTTTATTATATTTTATGAGTAATTTTACATTTTACTATTTATGACCATTCCTCACTAATATATATTTACTTGTTTAAAAAAAAAAAGGTAATTTTAAAAATAAAAAATAAATTAAAATATAAAAATTTTCCTTTAAAAGTGATAACAAGCTTATTTACACATTTTAAATGTTTTCTTTAAATAATTTTAGAAAAATTGTTTGTATCCATATATATGTATATTTATTTTAAAAATTCTTTAAAAAATATGTGATATGTGGTTATCATACATATATATATATATATTTATTTGTTATTTTTGCAACCTGCTAAGTAAAGTATATTACTAGCTATTCTAGTCTATTTCATATCAAGATGATGTAATATATACAAGATAAAGTTTTACCATAGAAAATCATTTTCATAAATAAACATACTTTTTAAAAGAAATTATAAAGAATAGAACCTTTCATAAAATATTTATTTTTTATTGTTTGTCAATATTTTTTGAAAAAACTCCTATTTTTTTAAGTTCTACAAAAATTTAAAATGTTCTAAAATTGGTATCCGAAAATGGAGGAAAAGGAAGAAAGAAGAAGGAAGAAGGAAGCTTTACTGAGAAAATCAATGATGAGGCGGCCATTGCAGAACCTTCCAGAAGAAGGACTTTGGAAGTACGTTTCTCCATAAGGCAACCGGAGACTGAACCCTTTGCCAGCCAGGAGTTCCCCGGTATCGGAGTTGGAATCGCCGAAGTTGAACACCGCTGGATAATCGAATCCAGCCGAACTTCCAGACCGGAAAATCGTCGAACACATCGTGAGCATCATCAATGGAATCGGGAAGAAGAATTTGGTTAAAGAAATCGCCATGGCCAATCCTAAATTGAGAAACGAGTAAGAATATGATATGATGATTGTAAAAGAAATATTCCGGCTGGATTTTATGGGCGGAGGAGGAGGATTCTTGGGTTAAATTTAAGGGAAGGTAAAATGAAAGGTTGAAGCAAAGCTTTCTCTTCCACTAAATCTAAATTCACACACACACACTAACTTTCAACCATCGCAAAGATTTTAATGGCAGTTTTAAAGCAGACCAAAAATTAGTTGTTGTTATAATTTTGGTAAAAAGATATAACATTTCATAAAATATTTACATTTCACTTAAAAAAAATGAAAGTTAATTAATTTTGTCGATTTTGTTCTATGAATTATAAATAGTTTGTCAATTCTTACCTAAATGACAATCCGAAGTTGCTATTAATTGTTAATTTTGTCAATTTAAGAAATGTGTGCTATTAATTGTTATCATCGATAGTTGCTATGAGTTACGTTGTTATCAATGATAGAAACACATGTGTTGAAGAGTAAACTTAAAATTTTAAAAAGATTTTCGAGTTAATTAGTTAATATTTTCTACCTTTGTAAATATTTCAATCGTGCTATACTTTTAGATTATTTCTCTAATGGTGCTATTTACTATGATTTTCTTTAAATTAATAAGGCCATGGACTCTAAAAATATCTAGAAGGTCGAATTTTATATGTTCCTAAATTTTTAATTTTTATCACTTAAATTAAAAGTGTTGGATGTTAATATTTACAAAAATTCAAATTTATATTTAGTAGATCGATCAAGTTTGAAAACTTACCGTAATTTTTTTTTAGACAATAGTTTTTTTCTTAGAAAAACTACATCAGATGACAAAATTGTTTAGAAACAAACAACTAATGTCACTTTTTTTTTTTTTTTTTGCATATTGCGAATGTGGTAGTTAGTGCTATCAGACGGTTATTAGATAACTATATCAAAGAGCTATCAAATGACGATCAAAGTTATCGGTTTTATATTTGCTACTTTTACAATTTAGAAAATGTAGTAACCTAGACTTTATTATCATAATTATTTTTTTTGTCATGGAAGGGTCCATTTTCTTATATCTTCTAAATAGTTTCACTTGTTTCTTTTGTCATCGATAATAATTTTCCTATCTTTTAAAAGTGAATGGATCTTTTAAATACGAAATCAAAACACGTAAATTAACATTTAAAAAAATTGTAGTCCTTAATTTATGTATGCACGTACGCTTGATCTAAGTTCCAAGTTAATTCTGTTACTTAAATCTTTTATTAGTGTCTTAATTCTCTTATGAATGGTTTGTATTTGATATCTCTTTGAAATTGCTAAAAAGTAGATTAAATTATGAGTTCACAAATTAAACTCTAAACTTTAATCAAGCTCTAAATACTCTAAATGTGTACTATTATATTTTAGTATTATTAATTGTACATAAACCATACCATTAGTCCATGTTACATACTTTACAAATTTAACATATAAAATTGCAACTTTTTAAAATTTGAGTTGATGTTATTTCGGTTAATCTCTAAAATAAGTCTAACTCAACTGATATAATGTTCGTACTATCAATCTTAGAGTTAGATGTTTGATTCCTATGCTCCATGCATTAAACCAAAACCTTTGCAAAATAAAAAGTTTAAAAGTGATGTTACTTTTGGGTATTAATGAACAATAATGTCTGTTTTTAAGTGATATTTCAAGGGAGGAAATCATTGTAAACGATAAAACGGTTAAAAACATAATAAAATAACAAAATTTTAGATTCTATCAATAATAAACATTCAGTAAGTGTTTATTAATATCATTAGTAGGAACTTTGATACAAACCGATAGAAGTTTATGGGTCTATTGATAAAATCTAAAATTTTGCTACATTTTATAAATATTTTGGTTCATTTTGCTATATATTTGAAAATATCTTATATTTTAATTTCAACAAGAGAATGACAACTATTTTTTTTTTGTATGTTAAAATTTTGTTACTCTTGGGGGTGTGTATTAGTCGGAAGAAGCATGTTTTTCGACCATATCGACCTCTCGACCACAAATGAGTGCAAATTGATCGTTGGTCGATCGATCAATCGATCAATTTAAGCCTTTGAAATTTAAAAAAATGGTTGTCAGTTTGGATTTTTTCTAAACTAGCATTGAGTGTACCTCTCCTTATCTCCGATCAACCCTCTTCAATTTGATCAGTCTTTGGTTGATCGGCTCAGTATTTCAATCTATCATATTCACCTCCAGTTACTTTCATTGATGCAATCTGAAAGTGTTTTACCAACTTAGTTAAGCAATGGGTATAGGTGATGAAGTTCTTAAAAAATTATAGGTAGTAAATCAAAATTGAGTATGAAAGGAAGAAAATTTTTAAAAAAGTGTAGCTAAAATCTTACGTTCAAGGGGGTGTCCAATTAAAGTTAAAGTTTTTATATCAAACTTTTGCCTAAGAAAAGAAAAATGACATTTTTGCAAGCAAAATAGTTGTTCAAAATTTCCTTCCATTCCAAGGCCTTCCTTTTTCATAAATATAGGACAATATTTTTGTTTCAATTTCTAAGGGTCTTAAAATGGAAGAAAAGGAAAAAAGAAAACTTCTCTAAAATAAAAAAAAAAATTACAAATTTTTCTAAATTTAAGAGCATTTCATATGGTGCAAATTTAAGGTGTTATGCTATATATATTATTGTGTGGTGTACTTGAAAAATAATCAACATCCGATTTAACTGGTGATCGATAAATATGATAAAGGACCACAATATTTTTTGGGTAAACTTTTTCTAAAATTCATAAGTGAAAAAGAAAAAACGATAGTAAAACAAAATTTTAAATTTAGCTCTACATTGGAAGAAAATTAGGTCCCATGATTGAACCATTTATGGGCATTATTGCCTCGTGGTTGCAAAAGTTACTACTATTTTAGTATCACTTTACCTCATACCTATTTTTGTAAGATATGTTCAAGTTCATAGATTTGATCCTATGGTACGTCTCTATTTTACTTCAATCATCTTGTTTGATCGATTATAAAATTTCATTTTTATTGTGGTATAAAATATTGTCACCTACATGATTTATAACAAGCAAACTTTTTAGTACAATAATTTGAGAGTGAGAGAACTTGAACGTTTTACAATTTTGATCTATAGTGTCCATTTTATAGAATTGAGCTGAAAAGAAATATTAGTTATGGTCATGTTTGGCTCTATGAAGTTTCTAGTTCCTCTATTTTTAGTCTAAAAGAAGTTTTATTGGTCCTTGAGTTTTCAATCTTATATTTAATATGTTCTTGATCTAAAGTTCACTCACGAAATTCAAAA
The DNA here is from genome assembly GCF_000004075.3 of Cucumis sativus. NCBI lineage: Eukaryota > Viridiplantae > Streptophyta > Magnoliopsida > Cucurbitales > Cucurbitaceae > Cucumis > Cucumis sativus. Next base: position 2,695,452 of record NC_026656.2, read on the forward strand.
TTTGTTGATGGATTTATGGACATTCATGATGTTATTTTGTCCAAGACTAAAGTGGAAGATCATTCATGATATTGTTCCTACTAAGTCCAAATTTGGTTAAAGAACTAATTCATTCTAATTTTTTTTGTGTGTTTTGCGAGGTGTTAGATAACAAGAGATCTAAATGTTCTTGGCTCTTATTCCTAAGTACTAACGTGGGCTCTATTTGTGATGATAGGATGGGGTGGAGCAATCACAACAATTGGGCTTGGATAGTTGATCATATCTTGCTTCAAGAGTTGGATCTAATGGTGATTATCGAGTGCAAGATTCGAGGACTCGAACCAATTTAATGTTTAGAAAAATTCCTACTCATGTTGAATCCATCAATCTATCTATATATGCCAATAGTTTTGTTGGAGGGTCTACTTAGCCCCTCATCTTCTTTTTCCTTGATTGGTATGGTATCTGCCTTTCAAGAAGTCATTGAAGTTGAACGTTGAGGTTGTTTGGAGTCCTCATGAGACCATTTAGATCAAGTTGGTCTAGTTATTCTCAAGTTTATCAAAATATGCAATATACAATGTTCTTGAAGCGTTGCTTATTTATAAAGGACTTTGCGACATTATTACCTATCTTAATGTCGGTCAATTGTTCGTGACATCATACTAGGTTGTTAATCTTTTGTTCAATCGTTATAATTCATCCATAAGACATAACTATTATGCATAAGAATGAGATGATGTTTCGTTCATGCTAAATTATTACCGATATTTTCTAAACAATATAGTTTTTATTAGATTTTATAACAAAATTATTGATTGAGTAAACATGAGTTTTGAAGGATTAAATGTAAGTTGGGAATTATTTGAATGAAAAATGTGTAGATAAATGAGTTTTGTATTGGAGGGGGGATTTTGGTTTAGGTTACAAATCATAATATGGAAGAACCGTACTTGAATTTGTTTGGATTTGGTCCATTGCTCTGTTTTCTACGCCGCTTTTACAGTTTTCATTGCAACTGATCACTTCTGCATAAACTATTTGCGCAACACGATCATCAACCATGGCGGAGGAGCTTCGGATTGACGTCTCTCTTCCTCCTGGCCTCCATTTTCTCTCTGCTTTCCTCTCCATGGAGCCAGCTGACTCCTTACTTTCCATTGCCAGGTTCCACTTCAATACTACCGCGCTTTCTATTCCTTGAAATGGGTCACCCATTTCCTCTCGATTTATTTATCTGGGTTTCTCAATTCGAGATGGATAATGTTTCTTTTTGGCTTTTTAAGGGATTTGGGTCGCGGGTTGGTGACCGAGGCAGTGCAGAAGTTCATTTGGGATCATTGCATTACCAAAGCTGTACTGATTCTAAACCATTTTACTTCCGTTTCATTGTTTTAGTTCAATTCAATTTAAAGTCTCTGCTTGCTTAGTGTTCACTTGGGATTTCAATTTTTTGTTGGTTCTCAAGAATGTGGACGGCGATAGATTGTAGATAGATGTTCTTGGCAGTTTTTGAGTTGGATTCTCGTGCTTTCTGCTATTGGAATAACATTTGGTATTTGAGTTTACTTATTATTTCTCTGTTTCTCACTTATGTTCAGCAAGAAATGAACCATTTTCATGTACCATATCTGAAGAATTTTCTGAAGAAACTAATATCTGAAGTTGAGTTAAGTCAGGCTGAAGTGTTGGACGAGTTTTATGAATTGTATGCGCACTATATGGTTTCATGGAAGGTAAGCTGCTGAAGAAGGAAAAGCTTTTACATTGATTCATTTGCACATGATAGTCCCTTGGCTGTTTTTTTTTTCTTTGCTCTTGAATGATAACAATTCTTGTCTGATAGGATGAGAATCTGAGGAAAGAAAGTGCAAAAATCTCCAAATTTGTTTCTTTTCTTTTTCCAGATGGTAACTATTTTCTTCATTTCTGTATTGTCACTTGACGGAAGTAGTCGATAATATGGTTTTGCCTCCATGCTTACAAATATTGCATTGAATTGGTTCTTGTAGGTTCTTTGAGTTGCCAAAATTTTGGGAAATTTGTAGTCCCAATTCAATGCTCTCTCAACATGCTTGAAGGTGATACAGGGAATGCTTCACACTCACAACTTTGTTTAAGTCATCTTATTTTCATCATGTATTAACGTAACAATTGTGGATAATTCATCTTTACAGTTACATGTCATAATTCATATGATTTACATTTTTCTCTTCAATGGCTGTGTATGCTTTATCATCTAGATAGACGTGCATTTGGTTTTATAGCTTACAGATGGAACAGCTAAAGATAACAGATTTCTCGCATTTCCCTCTGTTAGAGCTGAATAGAGCTGATATCCAGATTCCAATCTTTAGTGATCCAGGGTTTTCCCCTTTTTTGATTGCTGACGAGGCTTTCATTTTTTCATTCTCTTAATCAAAGAACAGTAATTTGTTTATTGTTCGTTGTATGACATGTATGTCTAGTTAATCCCACAATCAAATTACGAATTCAACTTTGATTTAAGCATTTGGACATACACTATTGACTATATTTTTAATCAAAATATGGGATCTTGGGCTTTGAATGTGAAGCTAAATATAAGCCTATTGCTTGCTTTTCCAAAAGAAGAAAAGATTGGTCTAAATGTAAGTCAAAGGCTTTTCACATATATAGATTAAAAAGTATCTGCAAAGTTCTTCATGCTTTCAACTAATGCAATGTTTACAACTCTATGACAATTATTTAACTGTTATATTAGTTAATATAATCTTGCAAAGTTGTTTCAAGTTCGTAATTCTTTGTGTGGTACAGGTGTTCAATCTGGCCTTCAAGTCTATATCTTTCAGAATTGATACTCTCGTTTCCAGATATTTTCTCAACAAGAGAATGCTTTGAGGTAAAGAAGTACATCTTTTCCTTCCTTTATGTAGCCTTTCTTACTTTTGCAGTCTGAACCTTGGAATTTTTATGCCTTGATGGTTGGTCTTCATACTCAAATATTTTTCTTGTTATTCATATATACATTATATATTTTTGCCGAAAGATCATACATTATTAGGACAAACATATATATTTTTTCTATTTATAAATAAGAGAAATATGGGCTGGGATCTCAACCCATGAGAAGGAAAACAGATTGCATGAGCACCTGACTACCAACAGGGCAAAGGTTTATATACAAAAAGAAGCAAGAGACAAACATCATTTAAATCTTTTCTGTGTTTACAATGGCTATTCTGAGTAATTGGGTTTGTGAGATTATGATTTGTTAAAGTTAGTACGAGTATAGACGATGAGTTTCATAATTTGGAATATGCAGCCAATATAGTTAATACTTTCATATTCTTAGATAAGTAAACCAATATATCAATTATGAGTTCGATTTTCTAACTTAGTTTACACAAACCCAACCTTCGATTCAAACACCTTAGAAGATTTCCATAAACTTTTCTTGCTATGTTTTACTTGAAAACAGGTAGGTTCAGGTGTGGGTTTGGTTGGAATCTGCCTTGCTCACGTCAAAGCATCAAAGGTATATTGGAAAAAATTGATTGATTAGTACAATATATTTTACTTTTTATGTTGAGAAATCCTTCAAAGCGTGCACTGTGTGGGTAGCATCATTAAATTTTCCCATTAATGGAGGCTTTTCAACTTTACCACAAAGTTGACAGCGGTGTGTTTAAACAGATAGTGCTAAGTGATGGTGACCCATCAACATTAGCAAATATGAAGGTTAATTTGGAGTTGAATGGGTTGTGCTGCCTCAGCTCTCCAACTGCTACATCAGAAAGAACTAATGAGTGTACTCAAACTGTAAGTGCTTATTATTAGGTGTTCCATACATGCTTTTAGTTCTCTGAAGACCTTACTTTCTTTACATGCTTATATATTAAAATGGAAACAGAATGTTTGAAAGATTTTGAAATAAAGAAAACAATGAATAACGTGCAAATCTACCTATGGTTTACTAAAACCGTATCAGTTACATCAAGAGAGCCATTTAGTTATTAGAGAGATATCAGATTACTGATTGAAAGAGGTGCCTCTTGGGTTAAAGAGTTCATGTAGTGTGCAGACACCGTTTTTGGTCCGACATATTTATTTATTTAATTAATTTATTCAATATAGTTTTATTTTATTTAGTGATCTTGGTTTAAAATTTTATTATCTATAGTTATACTTTCATTTATCTGTATATTTATTATTATCATTATTTTATTATTTTTACCAATCCTTTGTTCTTTTTCTTTCCCCATTTCTCTCCTTTCTTTTCTCCCAACCTTCTAAAAGCTCAACTTCAACTTCGGGCCTCTCCTATGAATCTATAGTGAGTATAAGATAGAAACAGTGAAAGGATGAAGGAAAGGAGGGATAATTAATTTTTAAAATTAAGTTTTCAAAGTCTCACAAGCAATTTCCATTAACCAAAAACAGTCTGGCGAGCCTCCCAGGTGTTGGATCTTCTTTCCTTCATACTTTATAGGGGGTTCCCAAAGTTGAAGTTCAGCTTTTAGGAGGAGGTTGGAGGATTGGAAGGAGAGAATGGGGGAAGAAGAAGAAGAGGGTTTGTTAAAAAATTGGTGACCTAAAAACCGAAGTGTTGATTTTATAAGTGCCCTAAAAAATAACTAGCTACTGTTTTTAGCGCGCACAATGCGAACCAGCGCCTAGGCGCTCTGCCTAAAGAATTGGTAAAAATAATAATAAGAAAAGAACAATAATATGTATATTGAATGAATATGTTGGACTATATATCTGTTGTCTACATAGTGCACCTCTAGTCCTCTACTCCTTTAAATCCTAGAGTCATGACTCGTAATTGTAAATAACACAAATACCATAGATTGGACGCTACCCCAAACCTCCACTAGGGCACATTAGTTTTGGACTCCGACTTGTTGATCATCTAGCGAGTCTCTGTGTTTGTCAAATAATAGATTCAAGGCGTTCAAAGAAATACATCTCCCTGATTCTAAGACCCACTCTTATGCTTTTCCCTCTCCTTTGATTGGCTTTTTGGCTTTCTTGTGGTTGGCTTTTTGGCTTTCTTGTGGCAATTTTTAATGAGTGAACTATGAATCTCAGGTGGAATGCATACATCTTCCATGGGAATCAACATCAGAAACAGAACTCCAAGCTTTTGCACCGCATATTGTGTGAGTTTCTACTTTATGATTTGATATACCTTTCCTTTAAGTAAAGTAACTCTGCTAAAAAAAAAATGAAATGCTCTTGAAAACGATCCATCTCGTGTAGGTTAGGAGCAGATGTAATATATGATCCAATTTGTCTCCCGGACCTTGTACGTGTTCTTTCCATTCTTTTACGCCCAAAGCAAATTGGTAGTTCCACGCACTCTTTTCCGGTGACTGAACATGTCGATGATCAAAGAAATGATGGAAGCCGTGGATTCAAAACTTCAAGGGATCACCCGATTGCATATATAGCTTCTGTAATTCGGAATATCGACACATTTAATCGTTTTCTAAGTCTAGTAGAACAGGCTAATCTTAGTATGTGTGATGTAACAGATGAATTAAAACCCATGAACTTGCTACCTTACATGTACACTTACAATAGATCAAGTATTAGATTGTTTACTCTGAAATTCAAGTAGCTTTTTTATTCTTTTTGGTTACATTCTTAATGATTATTGTAGAAGAAACAATTGTGGGAGTTATAGTTTGAAGCTTTGAAGATTGATTTAGTTCCGTTGTTAAATTTTATAGATAGTTGGAAGTGTTCAATGTACTTTCTTAATGTTTACATATAATTTTTCTATTTCTTAGTGTCTCATTTTTGTAAATGCAAATAAGACAATTTAAATTATTAGTATTTATTTGTTTAATTATTCAAGATGAAATAAAAATGTTTTCTTCTTATCTATCAAATATTATAATTAGGATTTTTCAAAAAGAAAGTATTAAAATGTCCTTCGATTCTTATATTTTTAAATTTAAATAGATAAATTAAATATGCATTGAAAATATAAAAAGTTTTTAAAAATAAAAACACAAAAACTTACACTCTGTTAGTTTCTAACAATTCTGAAAGACAACTGATATTAAAAAATGTAATGTATTATTCTGAGTGTAACTTTGGTAAACTTTTATGGGATGTGACAATGAAAAAGGAGAGTGGCACATTGAATTGCATGGGCTGAAAAGGAAGTTTGTGTTTGATTTGCCATCACTACAAATTGAAAAAGGTTTTGTGCAAAATCAATCTATTATTCCAATCTCATCCAACGCACATTTGTCACAGAGTTCAGTTAACAAAGTGACAAATCTATCTTTTAATTTCTAAAGTTTTAATATATACTTTTTATTTTTAATTTGGTCCATAATCTTTACAAAAAAAAATCCCTTTTTTCAAGAACCATTGCTATCACTCACTACTTTACTATATAAAAGATCATATACATATATTTGAAAATGGCAACTTTTTTAACTTCATCAAATAATAGCATACGATTCTAACCATTTTCGATGGAAACAATTTAATATAACTATAAATAATTGTGAGTTAAGTATGTTCTACAGATTAAATCATATAAAATATGAACTTTTGTAATTTTGTTATACTTACAACTTATCTTCATTTTTTTTTATTAACTGATGGTTTGGTGGACTATATATTTTAAACTGAAGAAAGTTAAATAATATTAAATTTATCTTTATTCATCAACTTCATCACCTAGATGGTTTAACAAATGAAGAATCTAAAGAAGAAAGAAGAAAAAAGAGAGTAAGAACATGGTTTCTTTCAGAAGACAATGAACTGAACACATTAAAAAAGGGATTTTGAGTAGTGGGTTTCATTTCATCTATTTGTTGCATCGTGTTACGTGCCATTCGTGTTGATTTGGTTCCTTTTTCAGCTGAGTTTTGATGGGTTTTTCTCTACTTTACCACTGATTCTTGAAATGTCGAGGATTAATTGATTGGAGGACAAGGGATTCATCGAGAATAAACACTGTACAGAAATCACTTAAGACTCTTGATGCTTTTGTACCATTAAAGGGAAAATCAAACAGATAATACCCATTTAGTATACACACTTAATCTCTCTCTCTCTCTCTCTCTCTCTCTCTCTCTCTCTTTTTCTTTCAAATTTTCAGTCTTCCTTTTTATCCGCTTCAGGGTCTGTAAGCTCAGCCTCAACGCATTTTGATTCTCGAGCTCTGTGTCTTGCGATGGGGGAGGTGGAGGTGATTCATTTATGGTCCACTCCGAGATCGCTTAGTACTAGCCTTATGTACTCTTTTGCCCAGGTGCTATTTGAGTTTTCCCAGTCTTTCTCTAGCTCACATTCCTGTTTACTCTGTTTGGTTGTTGAGTAAATGAGGAGGAAAAGAGATGGAGATTATAGTGTAGTGAAATTTATGTGTTGATGGCTGTTGCATTGTTTTTTTTTTTTTTTTTTTTTTTTTTTGTATGAGTTATGCTTTTTCTTTAATGAATTATAGCTTTTCTCTTTACCCATTGTGAATAATTGTCTGTTACTCAATGATTTAGCTTTTGATTTACTGAGTAATTCTCAATCTGATAGTCCATTGCTTGCTTACTCTTTTGCGTTGCTGAAAAATGGAAAGGGAAAGGGTATGGAAACAGCTAGAGTTGCTTCTTTTTGTTTAATTGTCTTTTCTCTGCTATCATGGCGGTCAATTGTCTATACAGGTGATGATTTGATGGGGTTTCTCTGCTTTTGTGTAATAGTTGCTTTCTGCTTGGGACAAATTTACCACTGTATTGGAAATTTGATTGTCAAGTCGAAAGTCATTTTCTACTTGTTCATTTTTTTCTTTTAAAGATTTTGAGGATTAATATTGCTTTTACCGCCTGGGATAGAATTTGGAAGAAAAAAAGGTACTTTTTTTGGGCAGTCTGACAAAAACCTCAGCCGTTCCTCTTTTCTCATTGAACCCTGTTTGCATTTTGAAGTAATATGTTATAAGTATAACTATCTTCTTCTTTAATCTTGGGCAGCAGCGAATATTATTGTATTATCTGTTCCTTAATGTAACGCTATTTGATAAGAACGAGGAGTGCTCCTCCATTTCCCCCGTAGTGAGAACTGAGAAGGGTCTTTTCTTGTGGCTAGCTGAAGTGTGCTATATTTTGGGTTCTTTGAGATGAACGGAATAGCCGAGTGTTTCGAGGGTTGGTGGGATCCAAATGATGTTTGGTCCATTATTGTATTTCATGTTTCCCTCTGGGGTTTACTTTGATTGTAATTATTCTATAGGTACTGTTTTGTACAGCTGCAGCGCCCTCTAATTGAGTTCCTTTTTTTGTGGATTTGGTTTTTTGTATATCCTTCTACATTTTTGTTTTTTTATAATGAAAGTTGAAAAGAAAAAAAAAATTCTTGGACACGAGAGCTATGCATCTGGACTAATCACTTTTAACGAATTGAAAGTACATTTATTGGACTAACGAATTTGTAAAACTCTGAAACATTGCAACACAGAGGAAAAGTTAGGAGATGTTATTATATTATTGAATTTGAATTGTATTTGGTAGTGAAAATGCCATTTGATATTCTTCTTGCTCTTAAGTTAAATATGGAGGTGTTCAGATACAACTAGTATAACATTGAATGCTTATTTGCATAATTTTTCAACAAAAACTTGTTTCTTGCTCATCCCATATTTATTATGCACCGTTTTTGTCCTCAGAGAGATGACATGGAAGTGCTAGATGAACCATTATATGCAAATTTCCTTCGGGTGACGGGTTATGATAGGCCATACCGTGAGGAGCTACTATCCAAAATGGTTTGTATATCAAGCATAGTATTTTTAATTTGTTTTTTTAACTTCCAGTCCGTGCCAGTTGTTTGAAGGATGGATGTTCTCCTTTTCTTTTTTTCTTTTTAAATAAAAAGTTTGAACTTTGAAGGTAGGGAGTGGTGTACCTACAATCAGGTACAGGGTTCCACAACCAACACTTACTTTGTTCATCCTTTTTGAGTGCAAAAGTGCCAACTTTAACCACCATGGTTTGGCAGGAAAGATAGTAAGCTTTATGTCTAGATGCCTTTTAAGGCTGTTGGTTAACATTATGATGCCTACCTTGTTTGTTGGAATTAACATTGTAGCCTGTAGGAGTAGGCGGTTGTATTGCAATTGGTTCGGAGGCCAACAGAAACTGAAAAAAAAAGAAAAGAAAGTGAAAGAGGAAACAGTGAAAGACAACTTTTGTATTGAATGCACAAATCTTGTTCAAAAGTAGGCAATATCAACTGATATTCATCCTAGAGTACTGTGTTGCTTGAAAAGATTAAAGGAAAAGTGACCATATATATTGGTGGTTATTATATCACTCTCATTGGCCTTTTGGTCTGCTTGCTGTAGGAACCTGATGGAAATAAGGTTATAAAGGAAATCATTTTTGCACCAGGAGAAAAGAAGTTCCGATTTTGCAAGGTAATGTGAACTATACCCTATTGAATTGTGTTCCTTGATGTACACTACCTGAATTTTGGATGGACTGACTGTATGCTTTTGACTAATAAGTAATAAGCAATTGAAAACTTTTGAAAGGACCATTGCCAGGATGAGGAATTGCTTGTCATAGATGTTTAGATATAACATAAGAAATCAAAATATGTAATCTTCCCTGTATGATGTATGGATGAGATATATATATATAGAGAGAGAGAGAGTAAATGGACAGTGCTGCATTTTTCTGCTCTTTCTCTTATTTGTTTTGAGGTCTTCAACTCAAAGGTGATGGGCGGTTAATCAATAATGCGTAGGGAATACAGACATCAGTATGCAACTAGAATGCTACAGCTTAATCATTATGTATATCATCTGTACTCCAAAAAAAAAACTAACTTACTTCATCTGTATGCATACAAGGATAATCCAAAAAGAAAGAAAAGAAAAGGAAACTGATACTTGTTAACCAATTGAGAACACCATTTTGTTGTTTTATGTTTGTTTTTTCTATTTGATATCCATACAGCATATAGCAAAACAAAAAGTACCTGGTTTGGCAAGTGATTTGATGAAGAAAGGAAGGCACTTCATATTGATAAGAAATCCACTTGATATTTTGGTAAGATACTTGGGAAATTTATTTCTCACTACCTTTATGTTGGCATTCAACAAGGTTACTAAAAGACTGGATAGTCATATACTTGTATTAACCTCATAATATTTTACCTCGCATATGGATTACACTATTATTTGAAAAAGAACTCACTTTTTTTTGCTTTTCTTTTTGCTTTTATACAATGAATCTTGGAGGATTTTCTATTCTTCCTTGTTACTAATCAAGGGTGAAGTTTCTTATGAAAAACCACTATATTTAAAATTTTAATTTATTTTTGTTTGTAGTTGTGGTGTGGTGTGGAGTGTAAGAACCATATTGTTTGTTGTATTCTTTGGATTGGTTGTTCTGTGTACATTATAAGTTTCATTGATGGTCACCGAACTCTTTATTTACCTTTCTTGACAATTAATGAACTTGTCTCAGCCATCCTATGACAAGGTCATTCCTGCATCCTTTTCTGAATTGGGCTTCTCAGAATTGGTATCTATTTACAATGAGCTCAAAGAGTTAGGAAGACTCCCTCCTATCATTGATGCAGCTGAACTTCAAAAGAACCCCGAGGTTCTACCTTTCTGAATTACCATACTTTTTTTTTGCACTGGAGATATGGTTATGATGTAATGCATAGATTTTCATGTTATACGTTATCTATCAGCCACTTTCTTCAAAACCATGAAGTACAATCACATACAAAAGGTTCATGTAGGAAGTGGGAATTACAATTTGCATGCACATGGAAATTGATATTGTCAATGATATAGCACATTCATTTGTAATTCTTGAATCCTTGTAGAATGACAATGCATGGGAACTTATTAATTTAAGATCTCTGTATTGCATTACCCCTACTTTCGGTACTTTTTCTTTTAATCTAGATTAACTTGATTCATCATATTGATGTGCTACATTTTACTTTCTTTCTTATTGGGCTGCAGGCAACTTTACGTGGTCTTTGTGAAGAACTTGGCATTCCTTTTCAACACAAAATGCTGAAGTATGGAGTTCTTATTCCTTTAGAAAGTTAAATAGAATCATATATTACCTTTCCATTCGTGATCCAAACTCGATGAAAATTGAAGTTGTAATTTCCTTTCTAGTTGTGAGCTATAATTGTTTCAGAGCCTATTTGTACCCATCTTCAATCTTAACTAGTAACTCCTAAGTTGTCTTATGGAGGCAGTTCCACTTTTGGCTACAACTGTAGGAATATAATCTATTTAATCACAGTAGCCAACGTATAATGCATCCGTTTCCCTCTCATCTCTTTACCTCTTGGCTACTAGTTGGCTTTTGATATTCAAAATATTTAGTCAAAGTTTCTTCCTTTGTATTTTAGCATGGCTGGTATGTTACGTCCCTGTTTATTGCAGGTATAGATAAGCTTATCATGATGACTTACAATCATTTTTCAGATGGGAAGCTGGTCCCAAAGCTATAGATGGTGTATGGGCTCCATGGTGGTATAAAACTGTACATAGATCAACAGCTTTCGAGGCACCAAGAAAGTATCCTTTGGTATGTGAGTATTTTTTATTTGAGTGAGAACTTCGGTCTTCGTTACATTTTTGTTGAACCTCTCGTATATCTTTTCTATTTTTGAGTGAGAGTTTTGGTTTTAGTTTTGTTTTTGACACTTTTAGCCCTTTGATGCTTGGAATATTAAAATTAATGGTATGTTGCTAATAGGAAAATGAGTTCCCTATTTTTACAACATAGCATGATATGGAGATACCCGTGACAAATACCTTGAAAATCTATTCTGTTTTAGCTAATGAGATTCTCTTGATTTTTTTTCTTCCTTTTTTAATCTATATCAGCCTTTCCCATTTAATCTATATGACTTGCTTGAGCAAACCATACCGCTCTACAACTTTCTTAGGCGCCATGTAAAGCAGAAATCACTTCTCCTTATGTCTCCCTTGCCTACTCCAGATCTTCCAGTTCCTGCAAATGAGAAGCTACTGGCATGGGTGGGGGATGAGATCTTACCTCGTGATAGTGCAAAGGTACTGCTATATGGAATAAATTACACATGCAGTTAAAATAAGTCCTCTTTTTTGAATTCTGTATTTCCTTGGTTTCTCACTTTGTACTTTCAATTGTCGTAAGGTCTCTGTGTTCGACTCTGTTGTCCAAGGTGGAGACTCAGTTTGGGAGGGACTTAGAGTTTATCGAGGAAAAATATTTAAGCTTGATGAACATTTAGATAGGTTAGTGGAAAAAGGAGCTCAAGCCAGATGGCCAATCGTTTTTTTTAACATTTGCTGAACCTTGATAATTGAATCTTTTTTCTTTTCTTCTGTAGGTTATTTGATTCATCAAAAGCCTTAGCTTTCCAGAATGTTCCAAGTAGGGAAGAGGTAAGCATCACAGGATGACTTTGTTTTTATCCACTAAACTGAACATCAATATGTATATATAGTATGCCATCTCTTGGAATCTCTATTGGTTTTGGCTCTAGGTTATCTAATCCAGGTAGGAAGGGAAGGAGTCTTAGACACTTTCCTGAAGTCTTAAAAGAGGATGCATTGTTTATTCTTGTAATTCTTTTTTAATGCAACCGTAGGTGAAGGATGCTATTTTCAGAACGCTCATTCGGAATGGAATGTTTGATAATGCACACATTCGATTATCTTTAACACGTGGGAAAAAGGTTCTGTAATTTTAAAGTTCCTCTGGCTCCCTTCTTACTCTTCTAACCTTTTCTGTGAGTTGTTTCTGTAGAACTTTGTTTTTACATTTTAATCAAACTAGTTCGTTTATAACTTAAAACAAGAAAACTGGTTCACTGCTTTTCTAGAAAACAAAATTTTTCATTAACAGAGTTGATGTCGACTGTCATGACAAATAAGTTCTTAAGCACTTTTGGATATTTGTTATTTACTATTATTATTATTATTTGGATTGTTGATTTGGCTATTTTTTATTTTCAAAATAAGAAACAAAATCTTATTTTCTCGAAAGTTTCAATTGCTCTGTTTAAACTAAAGTGGCATATTGATGAATTTTGTAAGGGGGCTATAATGAATGGATTGATTGTTGACATTAAGGATTCTAACATCCGTAATGCATCTGTTTAATACTTACTTCATGTTAAGGACTTACATTCGTTTCCTTTTTCTATTGGTCCAATTTGGAAGTGTTCATATCTTTATTTACATGTTTTTATTCTTGTAGGTCACTTCCGGAATGAGCCCCCAGTTCAATCTTTATGGATGTACCTTAATTGGTAATGAAAATTCTAGCTCTAGTATCAATGCAGCCAGCCTGCCTTTTATGTCCTTTCAAGTTGAAAATATAATAGATGGAATAATTATGCATAAAACTTTATTGCTGGCATTAGAAGTCGATGTTCTAAATGAAGTCCAAAAGAAGAATTTAAAATTCTTCTCTAACCTCGATTTGCTGATGCATATTATACAAAAATGCTGCTGAAACACCCAAGCTCTTATTTTTACAAAATTTTCTCTGCTTCAAGCTTCTGATCAATTTTTTTGAGTGAGGTGAACTGGAATAGGTGTTATCCTAGACAGCTCTTTGTTTGACGACCATGATTTTCGATGGAATAATTCAGGAGCAACAAATAGAAAGAAAGAAAGGAACTTGTGAAGATTTGTAGCCTCCTTTTCATGAATTCTTCTTATAGGATCATTTATGCTTCTAGATGAGCTGCTTTAACCATGACCAAATTCAGTATTTTTTTCTTTTGTTTTGCTCCAAGCCAACCGGATGCCTTCATCTCCTTGGCCTATGTCTTATACTCTCTTGTGCTTGTATTTATATTTTAACAGAAGCACTTTCATAATTTTTTTTTAATAAATTCCTAGTTGCATCATGCAAGAAATAAATGGCTCTTGTATAATATAGGTTTTGGTGCATTCTAGGATTTAATTTTTTGAGTATGTCGTAACTATATTCAGTGCTCGCTGAATGGAAGCCTCCTGTCTACGACAATTCGAGTGGAATAACTCTTGTGACTGCCACAACACGTAGGAACTCACCAAATGTAAGACTATTCCTTTATCCTAGTATTTGATCTCTCTTTGTAATCAGTTAGAATTGGAACTTATTTATTTATCTTGCCTCCAGAATTTGGATTCAAAGATTCATCACAATAATCTTCTCAACAACATTCTTGCAAAGGTATTGAATTTCCAACTGTGTGACCTTTACGCACAAATTTCTTCAGAGAATGTAACTTTGAAACACAGTAAAGCTGATTGTTTGAATTGTATTTGATTGAATCGACCATCTATTGTTGACTTGAAACTATATCAAATGGGTTGTGTCCAGTCCATTCTGATTATCTCTTGTGATTGAGTGTCTATTGAAACATATAGATCGAAGGAAACAATGCAAATGCTGGTGATGCTATCATGCTGGACAAAGATGGTTTTGTGTCCGAAACAAATGCTACAAACATTGTAAGTATCAAATTTCATAACTTTTGTGCCGTATGGTATTATCTTAGGAAGCATGTTCTCTTGTGATTCTGCTTCTTGTTTCGTCTTCTTGTCGATCTCAAGAAAGTAAATATATACATTCATTTGCTTATATTCTGTACTTGGAATTGAGATAATGATATAATATTGATACATTTACTTGTGCAGTTTCTAGTGAAGAAAGGCAATGTTCTGACGCCTCATGCAGATTACTGTCTCCCTGGAATAACTCGTGCAACTGTAAGATACTTCACCTTATATGTTGCCAATATGAATTCATTGTAAATGTCACAATTAGGGCTTAAGTTCTGTCATTTCATACCTAGCAAATGTAAGGTATGACATCCTGTCATCCATTAGCCTTAGAGCCTCGTCTAGGAACAAACTGCCTTACTGTTCACCTTCTTAAAGAGGTCACCCTTTTACTCGAAGATGATTGACTAGGATGAGCTCTCTCCCTTCTACCTACATTTGAGGTATATTTATTCTACTTTACACTAAGTTACCTATACCAGTAATACATTACTAGGCCGAGCTATAAATGCTGTGGATTCACTGTTTGGTGCCTGGCGGATGAATCATCATTCAAGAATTCCATCCATATGGACCATGACATGTGATAGTTTGGTTGCATAGACAATTTTCCTTAACTTGATATAACCAATATTGATCTTATGGTTGCAGGTTATGGATCTTGTGGTGAAGGAGAAGTTGATATTGGAGGAGCGAAGAATCAGCCTATCAGAATTTCATACTGCGGATGAGGTTTTCTTATTTACATTTTAAAATTTGAAGTTGAATGTTGTGCATAACATCGAGTTACAAAGAAAATTCTCATGAAAATCTTTGAATTATCCTTTTTAGTTTTTAAATTTTGGCTACCATGACAAAAACTTAAGCACATAATTCATGATGAATGCACAACTTTATTTTTAGTTCATCATGAATTATGTGCTTAATTTTTCGTGTAAGCGTTCAAAGTTAATGGCATTATGTCAACATTGTTACGTTGATTTCCTACATCATCCAAAGCACTTTAAGGGTTACTGTTAGCTTGAAAAGATTAACTGTGAAACTAATTATAGATGTGAATCTGTGATTATAGCTGAAGCTAAAAAATGGTGACAACTAAGCTAACAACGAACTAAACTTTCATCACTTGAAACTGCTTGTGTACAACTAAAGAGGATTTTCTGCAGGTATGGACTACTGGAACGATGGGAGAGCTTACCCCAGTAAGTACCTTATGCCTACATCTTTTTCTTTTTTTTTTTGGGAAACTGCGAAATATGCTTAGGGAAGCAACAATTCCTCGTAGCCAAAGGTGTTTACCAAAATGATCCCAAAAAAATTGCAGTTATGATGCAACTACGATATGAATGAGATAAATTATTGTACACCAACAAGAGGCAAAAGTTTAATTAGGTTCCCGAAGGTCTCTTCTAAAAGAGACTTGAGATCTTCCGTAGCCCTTCGGTTTCTCTCGTGTTAAGGGGAAATACTGACGTGAAACCTCTGAACTCTGGATATGTCTGTCTTAATTCGTAGTGTTATTGTTAATATTGGTCATTAAATATAACTTGGGACATTATGAACACTTCATTGTATCCTTGATAGTCCATGTTTTTTCAAATTTTCACGACTGTAGCTTATATGGCACTGTCTGGAATTTGGATAAGATAAAGACTATTTGGTGCCATTGAAATTAGTTACATTTATTTTCATGTAAGTTGGAATATGCTACAAACCAACTTAATCAGTTCCTTTGTGTTTGTAATATTGAAAGCTTTATTTTGATTTTGACTTTTCAACTTGGCGAAGGACTGAACCAACCCCAACTAATACTCGAACACCTAACAAAAGTAGCTTCCTTTGATTTTTCAGGTTGTGAAGATTGATGGGCGTGTAATTGGCGATGGACAAGTCGGACCTGTGACAAGAATGTTACAAAATGCATACAAGAAACTGACAGAAGAATCTGGAGTGCCTATTCCAACCTACACTACGAAGTGAATATCTCTCCACAAGGTCCCATTTTCCTTGCTACAAATAATTGAAATCGTCTTTGTCCACTTGGTGACAATGAGTTGGGACTTTCTAATTTCACTGGTAGATGAATATTCTAGAAGGCTTTGCATTGCGTGGATGCAAGGCACAAATTTTAAGTGTCGAGGCTTACTGTCTTTTCGAGTTGAGTTTGTATAAAGCACGATTAGGCTTATAAGCTGTACGTCTATTATGATGGTAATAGACGTTAGAAGGATAATATCAACCCAACCCAACTGGCTATCTGTTCTTCAAAATATAAACATCTTATGCTTGTAAAGATCAATGGGTTGTGGTAAATTAGACCATTGCTGACTGAATCTTCAATAAAACATGGTTGTCAAAGGTTAGAAAATAAACAAGAAAGTTACTCCTATGAAATTTCCTATGGGTTAGATAAATAATATGCAGCAGTTAAGGTAGGAAAATAGGTTACCGGATTATTTGTGGAAGCACCTAAAGCTGCTTCAAGAGTTGCCATTTGTTGTTGAAAACTTATTAAAAAGATAAAAATATTAGCCAACTGTTGTTGAACCATTATAAACCAACTGCAACACATGATGAGCAAAACCTGGTTGCTGCAACATGGAATTTAGCTCTATGGTAGGCGGACGACTCAGTAATCTTGTTTTCACGGTGTGTATGTTTTGGCTAGGACAACTCACTATAATGTACAAAAGGGTTGTGGCGGCACTAGAGTTGGATGGATTTGTAAAGGGTTGAAGATAATGATCAACGGTGGCGGTATCGGCAGCAAAAAAATGGTGGCTTCAGCCACTTCTTTGACGGCAGCGTCAACAATTGTAGCTAAGGTGAGGAGTTGGTGGATAGCTTTGGTTATCTTGCACGGGTTGGTTTTCGTCCGATGGTGGCTAGGGTTTTGTCACCATGCTACCTCTAATACGAGGATAGAAGAAAAGTGGAAAACCCTAGTAAAGGTTTCTAATAATAAAAAAGAGGGATATTTTCTAATAATCAAAAGTGTACAAGAGGAAGAATATATATAGGCTACCATAAACCCTAACAAAAAAAAAAAGAAAGAAACAAAACTAGGTTACAATAAATTACACAAATACCTTAGGGAACTATAAACCTAATCTCCAACAATAAGTGATGATCAAGTTAACGATGATATATTCATTTTCGTTTCTAGTGTATGCGTGATTATAACTATTAATTTATACAAATAATTATAAGTCAAAAGTCAAAACAATACCCTTTGAACGTTTAAACTCTTCACTAAAGTGAGCTTAGTTAAATGATAATTGACATGATCATAGGTGGATATAGCCGATCAAAACATACATGATAATTTATTTTATTTTAATTTCAAACTTTGTTTTTAAAAGAGGCTGCTAAAGTCTAAACTTATCCCCAAGTCGGCTAAAAGAAAGAAGAAAGAAAAAAAAAGATGGTTGGAAGAAAATGGTGGAAAAAGAAACATATAATAACATATCATCTGCCTAATTCTTTGTCATTAGGGGTGCCTGCAGCGTTTCACTCATACCTTTCCTTATCTTTATTTAACTTCTTTTGTTTTCTTCAATACACATTTTGTATTTCTTTTAACTTTATAAAATAATTTATTACACCTTCATTATTTATTAGATTACCTTGAATTTGTTACGTGCAACTCAATACCAAACTTTCATTGATTGATCATCAAGATCGGGTTTAGAAGCGTTGTACTCGAAAGCTCTTTAGTTTTTGTAATCAAATACAATTTTGACTTTACGTTTTTTTGAGAAGTACAATATATAAATTCTCTAACCCTAGTGACGTCGTATTGTATTTTGAAACATTTTTTCTAATAATATTTGTTCTACTGTTGCTCGTGGATATGTAGCTAACACACTGTTAGTGAATTACGTATATTATTGTGTTATCTTTACGATGGATGATGTCTAAGATCCACTGTGGCAATCTTTTTTTAAAGGAAAAATTGAATTATTTATATTATTTTTAAATATTTAACAAAAGAGAAATACATGAGGAGAGGCGGATATCATCACCACAGAAACCATCATCATTCATGGAAGAGGAAGACTTCCCAACACTAAAAAAAGGAATACAAAACCTGAGACCATGCCATCTAGGCAGCGAGTGCGTTGTTCAATTACAACTCCTAGAATAGAACAAATTAATAGAAGCACCTTGGAGGTGTCCTACCAACTTCAGAACGCACAAGACATGCTTTTAGTTTCAGTAAGGTCCTTGTCGATATCTGTTAAAGAAGCTATTGCCTCGTTCGAGTACAACTTAATAAGCAGGGGGTTGAGGCACCAAATCTTGACGTTAGAGAATTCAGACCCAAATCTTGAAGCAACCACCTGGCTCCAGTGTTCCACTCAACAATTGTGGTTTTTATATTTATCAATTATATTATTTTAACTGATTAATGTAAAAGTTTGTTGATTATAAATAAATTACTAACATAATATTACTTTTATACGAACCGGAAAGCGTCTATCATTGATATAGAATCTAAAATTTGATTATATTTTTAACAGTGGGGTTTACCATAATTTTTTCAATACTAACTATTTACACTAAAACTTTAGGGAAAAAAATATTGGTACACCTAAAAGAAATAAATGAAAACTAATTTGCAAGAATAATATTGGTAAGAAAATTTAGAAAAATCATCTAATCTCTTCTCTGTTAACAAATTATCCAATTTCATAACCTTATCTAAAACCTACTCCCTTTCAAACATTAGAGTTTAAATTTTGAATTTTTCTTTTTATCTAACATGAACATACTTTTCTTTCATATTCTATGTAACCTCAAAGGAAGGATACAAAATTTATGCTCAAATTTTGATAACCTATGACAAATTTTCTCTCATTGGAGGTAAGCTTGACTATTTGCTATTTGTCTCTATCGATTATATGATTTTTAGGAGCATTTGTTGACAATTTCATTTATTTTCTCTACTTGTTATTTCTCTAATTTTCTTTTTTACTTAACACCAATCCACCTACCAAATCACATTATATATATTAATCATATATAACACCCCAATGAACACACATAAAAGTAAATCCTTACATCAAGTTTTATTTAGTTTTAATTGAGTGTGTATACAATTACAACAAATTTACACATTATTTTTTCTCTTTCAGGATAGAACCAAGCTCTTCTCCAGTATCAACTCTCACAAACTCAAAAGGAAATGCTGGTCCATCCAAAGCCAAAAACCTCACACCTTTCTCAATCAAAATTCCTGCACTTCCACACCTTGGCCTCCCTTTAAAGGGCACATCTGAGGGACACCATCCTATATTATAAACTCCGAGGTTGCTCTTGTCTATTCTAAAGTATCCGGTGGCAGTGTTGTCGTTTCCGAGCTTCACAAACCTCCTTCCGCTCTTTGGATCTTCCTCCCCCACTTTCCATTGAGTCCCCGTTATGCAAATGGTGAACGCTTGAAACACGAACTTCAAATCTCTGCCTTCTCTGATTGTATCGTCACCCTCTAGGTAAGGTGTGAGGGTGACCCCGAAACCTATTGTTAAGAATTCAATATATCATAATCTATCTGCTTAAATAGTGAGTGAAGTGTAGGTACACATTTAATAGTTGTATATCAACACTCTAACAGATTTAATACATACCTATTTCTTGTGAAAGAAGTGGTACTTGCCCAACGTAAAATGGGCACTGATCGCCTTTTCGGGTAATTAAGGTAAGATTGCCAGCAACATCGGTGATGGCAGGCTTGATGAAATACTCGACATCGCGCTGCAGAGGTCGGCCTTCGGTGTCGAGCACCGGAGGACCATCGAATTGGGCAGTAGAGGGTATGGCCATGAAGAAGCATAGCCAGCTAAAGAGGGCAATTAGTGACTTATGGAACCTCATCATCTTTTGATTGTTCAATAAGAGTGATTTAGTTTTGTTTGAAAAATGATGGTTTTGGGATGCAAATGTGTAGTGCCATTTTATAGCCAAACATGGAGGATATGAAAATGACCAAAGTCTAGCTTTATCACAATAATTACTATTTCTTCATTTACTTGTACCTTAAGGCTTTTATTACTTAAAAAAAATATATTATTTATTATTTGGTAGTTTTAGAAAAGAAGCTCTTGACAAAATAAAAGAGATTTGGATTAGTTGGGACATGAAAGTCAAGAATGTGGATGAACTTAGATATATCACCAAAATTTGTGAAAATCAATTTTGTAAGTGATTGAAAGGGAAATTAATTTGTTTGGTAAAATAAGAGTTTTCTTTTTCTTTTTCAAATATAGAAAAATGAACTAAAACATCTATGAATATAGCAAAATATTATAATGTTTTTTTTTAGTAATATGATAAAATCAATAGACATTGTATACTATTATCATCCATCATTAATAAACTAATAGTCCATCATTAATAAACATTAATAGAACTATGAGTGTTGATTAATAGATAAATAAAATTTTGTTAGACTGGTAAGTATTTTCAACTAAACCAAATTTATGATTCTAATTTAGTTTTGAAAACAAATATTAACCATTCAATAAAAAAATACTTTTGTCTAAAATAAATTCATTTGTTAAAGCATCGCCAAAACATTAAAAGAAATATTTTGAATGATTTTTAATGAAAAACACTTAATCTTAAATTATATCAAATGATATACCTATGGACGAAAGAAGTTGATTATTATGGTTAAATTTTCCTACATAAACGTTAAAAGGTATAGAATATGTGCCTCACTTGAAAGGCAAGATGGCAACTCAACATTGATCTAGATTAACCAAAAAAAAATTAAGAGCTAAATAGTAAATACTATATTTATTAAACTTTAGAGAATTGAAACAAAATTATATTAAATCGTAACAAAGTTCGATGGTCATAATTCTTGAACTTTTGGTAATTTTGTACACTTTTTTATGCATTCAAAGGCTTATTAATTATTGTAAAAATTGAAGGTTCCTAAATAATAGGATAACTGTAATGAATGACCATTTGAGAAATAATAATTAAGAATATTACATTTAAAAAAAATTACAAATATAGCAAAACTAACGGTGATAGATAAATTTTTATAACGTGGTCTATCAGCGATAGACTCTATCATTGATAGAATTTGACAAATTTTGCTATATTTGTAATTTTTTTAAAATGTTGCTATATACTTAATTATTTTGAATTTAATTACTAAATTTACCACTATTCCTAAATAATATATGTCACTTCATTTGTATGGTAGTACTAATTAAAAAAAGACTATAGTTTTTCGTATTTATATATATTTTTTCTAATCTCAACAAGAAAAAACTATCTAAATTGTAATTATTTAATCAATAAAACTCACTCGTTTCTAGCCATTATACATATATATATATATATAGTCCTTAAACGGGCAATATAATGCATTTGACATTTCTAACTTTTTCTATTATGCATTCATCTTTGAAAATTTAGGTAGAGATAGTTGAAGAAGTAAAAAAATTGCTAAAATAATAGAATGGTACAAGAAAGTAGATTAATAAAGAATTCTTTCTATATCATTGCATCGAGAAGAAAGAAGTAAGTTAATTAAACTTCAAAAAGAAAAAAAAAAAAAAATCAAAACATAGTTCTACTTTGATTTAAAAATATATGAAGGACTACTTCACATTATTTCCAATTATCTTAGCAAAAAGAATAGAGTATCAACCTTCAACCCAAAGAAAATAAAAAAAAAACATATAAATTAAGCCTAAAACCACCTAGTGTTTGTCACAAAAAAAAAAAAAAAAAACAAAGTCAATAATAAAAATATCATAACAAAGAAATATTGATCAATGGTCTCAAAAAACTGAAGAATGATTTTTCAAGTCAGATTCAATCCACGAACATTTGCGAGTATTCAAAAGAGCATGCATAATTATTAAAAACTCTTGGGATGCGATCAAAATCCTTAATAATTTTTTTAACCTTTTGTTTGTCAACCATACAAAAGAAAAATTGTTAGGGGAAAGAGTATAGATGAAGGAACAAAAAAGAGAAAGAACCCAAGAGAAGACAAGTTATATATATATATACAAGCCTCAATTTGGATTTTTCCTCTCCATTATATCCTTAAGTTTAATTTTATGTTTCAATTCACTTTTTGGTTTTATGGTAAATTTATTTTTTTAATATAATTAATTATGAAAGATCAATGGTTTTTCATTTACATTTTAGAAATTAAATATCTTTTCATTTTTAATATTATTATTTTTGTAATATAATTAATTAAGGAAGACTAATGGTTTTTCTTATTTCCATTTCTTCAACTTTCATTACTATATAAAGGGTTTTCTTGATTTCTTTCTACCAACATTGTTGAGTATTTTATTCCATTAGTTTGTTATTCTTTCGCTAGACCTCAATTTTTCTCCAAAAGTTCAATATTTAGCACACGAATTGGAAATTCATTTAAAGAAGATCGAGTGCATATAAAGAGAGGGTAAAGAGGCAAAAATGCAATTAATTTCTTGACACTCCTAGGCCCTAATTCACCTAGCTAGCTATGCATACTCTTGAAGAAAACAACATTATTTATTACTTGGTTTTTTTTCTTATTTCCTTAAGTAACATAGAAAATAGAAGATGATAGAGTGTTACTCACATGAAGCTAACCTCTTTAATTTCTATGAATATATTTTTCTTTTTCTATAGTATATATAAAAGCATGGATGAAGAGACATTTTTTGTTCCAACTTTGTCCTTTGATTATAAGACAATTTTGTCATTTAAATACAAAAAATTAATGTAGTTAATCGATAAATTAAATTAATTTTTCAAAGTTGTTTTATTAATATGATTGCTGAATCTTATGATGGTCTATATTTTACTTTTATGTTATTTAGTTAATTAATTTATTATTCTTTTATTCCAACGTTTCTTCTTAAAGGTAAGAAAATAACTCTCCCCACATGACAATGTGAATATAAAAAATATATAAATATTAAAAAAAATATTAAAATGACTAATTTTTTTGTGTGTGATTTTCACTGACTCGCAGGCCTTGTTTACACTTATATGAAAAGTAGAGAAGATGACTCGCCTTTCATAGTTGCAAGAATGATATTCCAAAGCTATCCAAAATCTAAAAGTTTCGAAACCATGTAATTATAAATATAATTATTACAAACTTTTAATAATAAAACCCAAATACTACTTTTTGTTTTTAAGCAACGAGAGAATTTTATATATAAACAGTGTTAATTCCCAAATTTAATCATGCATTTAGGAATTTCTAGCCAAAATCAATAAAAGAGAATACTACTTCACTTTAAAACCAGTTATTATTTTACTTCAATTTTTTTAAAGTACATTTAAGATTGAGAGAGAGGAGTGGAGAGAAAAAAAAAAGGTATGAGGAGATAGCAGAGGGTTGGGAGATAGAGATGTTAAGAGAAAATTAGGGAAGTACATGAGATTGAGAGAGTTTGGAGAGTGTAAAAGAAAATATGATTAATTGATTCTGGGGACTCTTTTTTTTCATTATGATTTAATATAGCCAAATAAAAATAAAAGTATAACAATGATTAATAGATATTGATAGAATTTTATCACTCTTGTGTTTACAGTAATATATTCACAGCCACATATCACTCTGGTATAGAAACTAAACTTATTATTTTTTGTTGGATATATTTTTTTATTTTTTAAAATTATTGAGTAGTTTTGTGAAATATGAATGCAACTCATTTTGTCAACAAAAGAGTAGAATAAGATCAAGAAAGTTTTGAAAAGTGAGATTTTTTTTTGTTTTTTTTTTAAATATGGGTCATAAACTTGGACCTCTATATCTTTGAATTCAATACAAAACTTTATGAGTTGAACTATATATATATATACACACTTATTCTGACTTTACAAGTAAGATTTTAATTATGTACTAATAATAAAAAACCATAGAAGGACAAGTCATACGATTCACAATAACAGTTTACGATTCACAATAACAGTTTAAACACACACATTCATTCAATATGAAACAAATCCAAATGCGAAACCAAAACACATAAACAACAACAAGAAATAACATAAAGTATATCTATATATTCTTACAAGAGCTTTTATTTCAACTTATTACTATTCTAGTAGTTCAATATAATTCAACCAATTAGACACATTTTTTTCCCTTGCAAGAAGATTAATTAAACCAAATTCTTCCATTTTAGATCTCAAGCTTTGATAAACTCAAAAGGAAAAGCATCACCATCCAAAGCCACCAGCCTCACTCCATTCTCAACCAAAATCCCAGCCCTTCCACATCTTGGCCTCCCCATCATCGCAGGACACCATACTATATTGTAAGCTCCGTTGTCCCTACTGATCCCAAAGATCCCAGCAGGTCCGTCCTCATCCCCGATCCCCACGAACCTTCTTCCGGTATCAGACTCAGTTGCATCCACTCTCCATTGTGTTGATGTTACACATGTTGACAACGCTTGAAACACAATGTTCAAACTGGTACCTTCGTCAATTATATCTATGCCCTCCTCAGTGGGTCTAAAGGTGACTGGGAGACCGATATTTGTCGAAGTAACGGGTTCCTGGCCAACGAAGAGCGGGCACGGAGCGTTACTACGACTTTTTAGGGTGAGATTGCCCCCAACGTCAGTAATTGCAGGTGAGATGTAGTACTCGACACCGCGTTGCAGAGGTTGACCATTGGTGTCGAGCACTGGAGGCAATTGAGCTGTGGAAGTTATGGCCATGAAGAGACATGCATAGCCAAAGATGGCTAGTGATTTATGTAGCATCATCATCTTGTTATTCTTCAAGTACTTGATATTTTAATATGTCTAGAAAAAGGATTGTGTTTTGTGATTATGAAGAATGTGGGTGTTGTTGTAGACTATTTATAGATATAGCTTTGGAGGAAATCAAAATTGCACAAAGTCCGATTGAGGCTATCTATGTTTTGGCATTATTACTTGTAACTTAAGCCATTTATATTACGTAAAATAATTTGCTTTTTGTACATTTTTTTCTAATTTGTCAATCCACAAGGAAGCTAGCTTTAATGATACATATTTGAAAGATATTATAAGCAAGGGAAATAAAAAAGTCAATCAGTTTGGGCTCAATTGGATAACTATATAATTTATGAAAAATTAATTAAATTTATACATACTATTCAAATGTTACAACAATATGAATAGGTAACGGTAATGAATCAGTGTTCGAGAAATAATGATTAAGAATATAACAATATTTAAAAAAATTACAAATATAGCAAAACTATCGTTGATAGACTTATATCATTCATAGAATTTGACAAATTTTGCTATATTTGTAAATTTTTTAAAATGTTGTTATATACTTAGTTATTTTGAATCTAATTGCTAAATTTGCAACTATTCTACATAATAATTCAAATTACCAAATCCAAACCGAAAGAGTTGGACTATGGCAGTTTTACTTTTTGAGAATTATGTAGATTAATAATTAAAAAAAATTGAAAGATCGATGAACTTGTAAATTTTTAACGTTAGTTTAGTACAACCATGGTTCAAGTTCATATAATAGAAGATCATGTCAATTACGGTTAAATTTAAACTCGTTTTGGTTGATTTTTTGATATTCTTCTTACATTAATTAATGCTTGTCTTTAGTTAAAGTTTGTAATATATAAATCTATTGTATGAGATTTTAGTTATTAGACATCTCGCAACTCATCCCAATCTAACCCACGTAGACAATCTTAATTTGTTTTTATTTTTAATCTACTCTTAAAAAAACATTTTAAAGATTTAAGAGTAGTGTTGGAAACTAAAATAAATAGTTTTAAAAACCTATTTTAATTTTTCAAAATGTGACTAAAATAAAATCATAAGTTTCTTGATGAAAAAGATAACTATTATTATACAAAAATGACGAGAAATCACAAGAGGATACTCTGATAATTCATCTCTCTAACTTCATGAATGTAGTATGAACTTAATTAAGGCTAAAGAATGGACTTTTTCTTGAGATATTGGCTTTTAATGAAGCTTTAATACTAAGGCGTTTTGGAAGTTATAAACAAGTCAAGTCAAATAATAATTGTTATAGATGATGTTTTTAAGATTTTAAATTTTATTGAGAATTTTGGTTACATTTTAGGTACATATCATCCCACATTCCCAACCATATTTTTTAAATATAACAAAACAGCAAAATATTAAAAATAAAAAAATGCTACGAGCCAAAATGAAAAATACAAAAAATATTCCGTGATTAATTGACTATTCTTTCCTACACGATCGTCAAATCTTAACGATATTTTTCTCAAAATTATTCTGTGGTACAAGATCTTTTAGTTTTAATCAAATTTGGCATATGATTCATTTAAATTTGGATAGCCAAATTAAATCTCTAACGATTGTTTTTCAAAAATTTTTGTTACACTATCATTTAGATTTGATACAAGATCGTTCATATTTGAAACATTATCATTTAGATTTAGCAATTCAATATTGCAAAGATTTTTTTTCACTATCTTTTATTTTTGGCACATGATCTTAAACAACCAAATAATCGTTTGAAAAAAATAGATCTATTATATTGGAGAATTATAATATTGATGACCATTTGAGGAATAATAATTAAGGATATAGCAATATTTTAAAAAAATTACAAATATAACAAAACTATAGTTGATAGCTGGACTCGTATGATCTATCAGTGATAAACCAATATTTACAACATAGTTTATCGGTGGTAGACCTGTATCATTGTTAGAATTTGACAAATTTTGTTATATTTGCAAATTTTTTAAAATGTTGCTATATACTTAATTATTTTGAATCTAATTGCTAAATTTGCAACTGTTTCTTTTATATTTGATACACAATCTTGAACCAAATTACCAAACAACAATTTGAAAAAAAAAAAAAAAGAAACTGTATAAGAAGAGAAAAAGACAATGAAAAGGAAAAGGAAAAGAAAAATTGCAGAAGAAAGACTATAAAGGAAGGACAAACAAAAATATTTAAAAATTTGCAGAAGAAGAGAAAAAGACAGTGGAAAGAAAAAAAGTGCACAAAAGAAAGAGAAGAAACATGATGAAAAGAAATAGCAAACCTAAAATATTTTAAAAGTAATTAATTTCATGGACTTTTTCATTTCATTTTAAAAATAAATTTGCAAATATTAGTAGACTTATACGAATCTATCAGCGATACAAGTTTATCAGTGATAGTTTTGCTATATTTGTAAATTTTTTTAGTTGTTGTTATATCCTTAAGTATTATGACTAAAATGATCATCAATTAAAATACATTTTTATTTTGGTAGTTTATTACATTTTATTATTTTTACTCTAAAATTTGGAAAACTATTTTTTTTCTTCTTTCCTAGAAATTATTATTGTTTTTTTTCTTTTTTCTTTTGGAAAAAAAAGAGGATTAAAGTAATAGAAATAGTATTTGATTTGATTTTTAGTACTGTTTAGTTGGCATTATTGATTTTTTTAAACTCCCAAAAGGATGAATATATAAAGAAGATATTGATTTTTCAAAAACAAAATTGTAGTCAAAGATTTGATATTAATTACGTGATATCTAAGTTTTTGACCTCAATAATTCATTGTCTCATTTCTCATAGGATAAATGATTTATTATTATATCAAGTTTCGAAAGGAAAAAAAAAAAGATTAACCAGAAAATTTACAAATTTAGCCTTTGAATTTTCAGATTCACGAATGGCACAGAACATATAAAAATTGAGTAATTTGATATTTAGGAGTATTGATTAATTATCTGTTCTAATCACTTTTGGGCTTGATATAGGTAAGAAGCTAAAAAATTTATAAGTTGATAATATTCGATGTTCAAAACTGCATTGGGTGATTTCATTCCTCTATACTACAATGTTTTAACTATATTGCAAATCTCTTTATTTTTCTTCCACTTTATTCACTTGAATCTCAAACCAAACCAAACCTCATATTTTATCACTGTAATTAAAAAAATAACTTTGACAAATTAATCTTCGTGCTTCCGGTGGATCCACTCGATTTTTTCACTTGTAATACTTAGTACTTTTAGTATAAATTTCATTTGATTGTTCTTTTACATTCAGGCTACATCAGTCTCGCCATTCCTCCATGATGACATGAACACCACACCTTTTTATACTTACTTGGGAGTCTTTAAATTTGGAATTGACACCAAATGACACCGTAAATTTCCTCCAAATACTCTCCCCAAAATGATTCCTCCGATCATCATCTACATTACAATTATTATTGTCCCTTCCCATGGAATTGATCCCAAAACTTGGCTGATGTAGATTAAAGTACTCCTGTGATCTCTTGACAATATCTTCCGAATTTAGTGGGAAATCTATATGAGGATATAGTACTAATAACCACATATACTCATATGGTGATTCTTCTATCAATATCCTTCTCGATTCTTCAAGACAGGGTACTTCTTCAGAACTCCATACTTGAATGTCGTTTATGAACATTTTACATTCAAGATCCATATAACGATTCCGGTCAACATGATTAACTTGGAATTTGACACAAGGAGCAAAAACCTTCATTTCCCAACTTGGATCATTGGATGGCATAAAAATCGTTATGTGATTGTTTCTACTCTTGTAACTGAACCAATCTGGAATATCACAATTCATTAATATGAGTTGTTTGAAGTGTCCATCTACATGTTCCTGCACCACGTGAATGTGAGAGTAATAATCCTATTAATTTACAACCACACATGAATAACTTAGCTATACTATATGAAAATAAAAATTATAGGAGAGATCAAGACAAGATAAAGAGATGAGATATGCACCGAATCACAAGATATGAAATCAGCTAAGTTGTCGGGAGATTTGGCCAATGATATGCACCCAAAGAAATTAAGCCTTCTGGAATCTTTGGAATTTCTTCCAGAAACTTACAATCAAATGTTTCAAGAAATCTCAAGGATTTAAAATTAACAATACATGAAGGTAGTATAGAAAAGTTGTTGTTAGACAAGTTCAACTCTCTCAGTGATGGAGCAGCATGAGCGATAGTTTCCAAAAAATCTAAATTTGTTATCTTGTTCTCATAAAGGTGTAATCTTGTTAGGAGGGGAAGTGAGGAAGGGCAGGAATATGAGGAAGGAAATGTTGAAAGATCGGATTGTGAGACTTCTATGGATGTAAGTTTGCTCAAGTCATAAATTGTACTTGGAAGAGTAGTGAGCTTTTTGCAATCCACGATGGTCAAATCTTTGAGGCTGGTAAGATATCTAATTGTTGAAGATAGCTTTGTTATAGAACTACTTTGAAACCACAAATCTTCTAGACTAGACTTCATTTCTTGGCTGAATTGAGGATAGCCTTGAAGTATTGTACAATGATCAGTTGAAAATCTTTTAAGGGATTTCAACCTGAGTGGTGAAGGAAACTGCTTAAAGCCATAAACATGGCTTGAAAGACTCAAATCAATAAGTTTAGGAAGAGATCCAACTGATTTATGAACCTTTACTAAACTTATACATCCAGAAAGAGACAAATTTTCGAGGTTTATTGCCGCAGATAAATCAGGAATTTCCTCCAAAAAGAAGGAGTTGCTAAGATCAAGTTGCTTCAACCTTTCACAATGCTGTTATGAATATACAGAAAAAATATAATCAAATTTCAAATAAACCAAACAATGAAATTAATAGAAGTCTAAGTATCCATAGAAATACCATAAATGCTCTTCCAAAATGTTGGATGGCGCTATGTGGCAATTTGAGTTGAATAAGGTTCTCCATTGAGTAGCTTGAAGGAAATGATGAAAAAGGAAATTCAGACCAACTCATCCACCTTAAGCTATTAGGTAGAAAATCAAGAGTACTAATTTTTGGAGATATGACATTCTTCACTTTGAGTACTACAAGGTTCTTTACTTTTCTAAAAGCCGTTGAATCAATAATGTCCAACTTTGTCGGTTTAGGAAATTCTAACTTTATGGCTTTAACTGCTCTTGCATCCTACAAATTATACAAAAACATACATTTCAACTTGTTTTCAAAATGATAAAAGTTGCTCTCATAATAATTAATAAGCATAATCAAAAGATTGAGCAAAAATTTCTTACCTTAATGCCATCTAGCACATGCATAGCATCATCTCCAACCAATAATTTTTTTTCTGAAGGAGATATAGAAGTCTTTGAACGTGCGATTGTGTGACCCAATTGTTGTATTAAGTCATGCATTTCAACTTTGTTCCATTGGTTAATAGTAAGAAGTGATAGATTCATGAGTTTTTGAATTCCCTTTTCCCAACATAAACAACCACAACTCTTCAACATCGTTTCAACCATGGTTTTATCTTCTCCCACAAAGAAACAAGAAATAAACAAGAACATTTCTTGTACATCACCTTCAAGTTCATCGTAACTTACTTGAAGAAGATTTTGGATGTCTTTGTCAAGGTTGGAGATTGCAAATTCCTCCAATATACCTTTAAATTTGGATTGATCAGTTGAATAAAGGAATGAACCTAAAACTTCAAGCGCCAAGGGAAGATTTTTACAATAATTTACAGCATCTTTTGAAAGTTGTAAATACTCGGTTGGTGGACTACTACACTGAAAAGCATGCCAGCTAAAAAGCTCAAGAGCTTCACCATAATTCAATTCAGGAACACTTCGCAATTTATTAAATCCATGGATATCAAGTAAGTGTTCGTTTCTTGTTGTCACAATGACCTTACTTCCATATCCAAACCAATCGTATCCTCCAGCTAATACCTGTAGTTGTTCACTGGTATCTATATCATCAAGAATTAAGAGAATCTTTTTGGAGCATAGTCGATTCCTTATGATGTTGATTCCTTTGTAAAGATCACTAACTCTAATAAAGTCATCCATTAAAATCTCATAAAGTAGTTTCTCTTGGAGTCGAACAAGTCCCTCGTGTTGCTTTGAAGCTTCTCTAATATTTGCTAAAAAACAACAGCCTTCAAAGTCATCAGCAATCCGATTGTATAATGTTTTGGCCAAAGTTGTCTTGCCCATACCTCCAATTCCATGCAATCCAACCATTCTAGTTCCATCAATCATAACATGAGAGAGCAGATTCTCAAATTGTCTGTCAATTCCAACTGGATATTTAGTTACAGGCAACTGCATTGTTGAACAAGTTAATTTCTTCCAGACTTGTTGAACAATTTTTTGTATCAAATTAGCCTCATCACTGCATATAAGAAAAAAGCATACACTAAAAAGTGTTACGAAACACACAATTTTTTCCTCACAATAATTCCTAACATGCATTAGTAGCCATGAAATAAAAGCAACATAATATATCTCTGATTAGGGAGATAAGACAGCACAAAACAAATAATATAAATGAATTATTACAGTTTGAAACAAAAAGGGTAATGCTTGTTTCCATAACCATTTGATTTTTGATTTTTAGCTTTTGAAAATTAAGCATGTAAACTCAAATTCCAACACTCATGAGTTTCTATGATTTGTTATCTATTTTCTTTCATTGTCTTGAAAATCAAACCAATTAATATATATGAACATGAATCAATGATAGATGATAGTTTAGCCTTTCAATGTCAATTAACATCTATCAATATGATGTTTTCTAAATTTGTAAATATTTTTGTTTATTTTGGTATATTTAAAAGTAGTCCTCTTGGTAACTAAAAAAAATAAGTTCTAAAAAATTGCTTTTGTTTTTAGAAGTCAATTAGAATTTCAAGTGTTTCTTTTAACAAAAATTGAAAAAATGGATGATTAACAGCCATATAAAAGTTCATAAAGCACAAAAGCGTACAAACTGAAAATGTTATCAAATCAGATGTAAATATCAAGTTTTCAAATTTCCTTTTTCCTTTACACCAAAGCATGATCTCCTTAAAAAAAAAAAATAGTAAAATTACAATTTGAATAGAAAAAAGAGTAGAAGGATATGAAAAAGAAAAAAAAAAATACTCTTTCTCAAGAACCACCCATCCAGACATATGGGAAACAGCAGTCAAAGCCTCTCCCCATGCTTGCATCTTGTCAAAGAATCTAACTTCAAGTTCGGCAAATGCTTCTCCAAATGCTCCATTTTGTTTCCGTACTTGAGATGGATTCACTTTGTAAAAAATTGGTAAAACAACTTGTCCTCTCAATTCCTTACACATAATGATTTTCACCAATTCATTCAAACACCAACTGGAAGATGCATAATTTTGGGAGATAATAACGATGGAGATCTTGGATTCTTCAATAGCTTCGAAAAGAGATGCAGAAATTTCTTGACCCCTTGAAATCCTGTTATCTATAAAAACATTGATTCCTCTTTGACGCAAAGCCATATTAAGATGACTGGTGAAGTTGGATCGAGTATCTTCCCCTCGAAAGCTTAAAAAGACATCAAAAGTCCATCTAAAACATGAGGAAGAAGATGATCCACTTGCTCTATCCATATTGAGGAATGGAAAAGTAGAAGATATATAAGTGAATACCTTATCAATACCTTGGAGACCTCTCTCTGTTTCTCATTTTCTTCCATTTTGTCTGTCATATTTTTGGTGGCATCTTGATTCCAACAACCTTCCTCTCTGTCTTTTTCTCATTGACTTTGAAACAAACGTTTTCCCCAAGTCTTCTTCCTTTTTAAAAAAATTAATTTTTAGTTAAAATACTATTTTATTCACTTCTTATTAAATTTTCACTTGGAAACGATGATATTTAAATATATTTTTCACCACTGTATAAATTAAATAGTTCTCTATTAATAAACACAGACAGAATCTGACGAAGTCTCATGAAACACTTTCTTTTTTAATCTCAGAATAATTCCTAAAATTACGAGCTAGAGAATCAAAGCAAGAAAATAAACTCGAACTACATCCAACCAAGCAATTATCCATCACAAGGGAGTGGAGACAGCATATAACGAATAGTGGAATAATTCCATATTGAACCAAAAAATCTAAGGCTCCTTTAACCTTTGGTGTTTGTTTGTTTCTTCTTTTTTTTCTTTTGAAAATTAAGCATATGAACACACCCTCCACCCATAAATTTCTATGATTTGTTATCTACTTTGTTTCAGTTAGTTTAAAAAATTAAGTGTTTGTTTGAAAATTAAACTTGCAAAATAATTAATTTTCAAAACCCTTTTTTCCTTAGCATTTTATTATATCCAGCCCAAGGGAGTGGAGACAGAACATGACGAAAACGAAAAGTGCAATAATTCCATATCGAACCAATCGTTTATTGTTTCTAAGGCTCGTTTAACCTTTGGTATTTGTTTATTAGTTTTTGAAAATGAAGCATATGAACACACGGTTTCGCCCATAAATTTCTATTATTGTTATCTACTTTGTTTTAATTATTTTAAAAAATTAATTAAGTGATGGTTTGAATATTAAACTTAGAAAATAATTAGTTTTGTAAAGGGACATTTTTAAAATATCAAAATAAATTAGAATATTTATCGGCTATAACAAAATTTTGTATTTTATATTTCTATCAATGATAGTTACCGATAAATTACCATCATTGTAGTATATCATTGACTATCATCGATGACATTTAGAAATTTTTCTATAAATATTTTGACATTTTACGATGAGTTCAAATGTTTTTACAACTAATTTGAAAATCATTATTGAAAAAGAAAAGGAGAAAACAAATATAAATTTTAAAAAAGCACGAAATGACGGACTAAAATATGAAATCTTCTTTTCTCTTACCTCCCCGTTAACGTGATTTCTTTAGATAACATATAAGGGGTATTTAGCGTGCAAGTTTGTAATCAAATGTATGGTAATTAAATGACTGTGGGCTTATTTGATGAAGTTTTTATGCTTGAAAATTTCCAGATGTGGAGTGCAAGAATTGAGTGTAGACATTGGTAATCTGGATTTCTAATGCTTGTGTTTAGGGTGTTGGTTTTGAATTCCGCTTAGCTAATCTGTTTGTTTGTTTTTTTTTTTTTTTTTTGTTAATTGTACATCCTAAATTTATCATGTATAAAATTTTTAAGGAGCATTGTAAAAAATAACAAAATAAATTAAAATATTTACGAATTATAGCAAAATTTGGATTATATCAATTATAGTCTTCTATCACTATAGTAGTATGATTATCTGTGATGAAATTTGCTATATGTTGTAAATATTTTGTAAAATCTCATAGTTTTAAAAATACCCCAATTATTAATTTATTTTTTAAAAATATTTATTGCAACTATAATTCAATTTATTTTTTTAAAAATATTCATTGCACCTATAAAACAATAAAGTTTAACATTCAATAACAACAATTTTTTTATTAGAGTTGCATTAACATGTGCATGATCAAATTAGGAATATTACAAACTATTTGCAAAATATAACAAGTCATGTAATCAGATGAAGTTTACACAAGTTTCAGTTAAGCAAAACATTAAAAAACGTCTAATAACTAGGTTTCAAAATAAGCATAGCAAAAGGGTCATCATGCAATAGCAAAAGTAAAGTAGTGTTACATTTAGTGATTGTTATGATTATCTTTCTATGATGCACATGCAATGTAATATTTAAACTACTTTTATCAAGTGTTTCAATAAAAATAAGTTTTTTTATAATTTTTTTTTATAAAGTAAATCCAAATAAGTTCTAAGAGTTAAAAGTGACCAACAAAAAAATTTTAAAATATATATTTAAATCCTAAATTTTATATGCTAGGTATAACATACTCTTAAATTTTAAAATTATGTATAATCGTGTGTTTTAAAATTTAATTATGTGTCAAATATACTTAAAATTTTAAGCTTTTGTCATTTATTTTCTTCAAGTTTTACTGGACCGGGAAGGAGATTCATATTTTTTCCGTACAAAAAAGGATAAAACAAAGATGAAAATGACAGTTCTAATGTCTTCATTTATTTTTATTCTTTGAACCATTTTTCATTTTTTAATTGAGAAATGAAAAAATTCTTTTTCTTTTACATATATAAAAAAAATGGGCATTTTGAAAAATAACAAAATAAACTAAAATATTTTTACCATTTATCCAAAGCAAATTTTATATACTTTGTCGTTTTTCTTGTCAGCTCATGATTTTATACCATGGGCCAAACATGGACTTGACATCAAATGCCAAGGTCACGTGATGCCAAAACAAGAGACCAAACACCCATATATATTTGTAAAAATAAAAGTGTGAAAACGTACCAAAAAGTAATTATTTGTTTGCATCTAACTTTAAGTTTGGCAAATTCTTCATTACATGTGCCATCGTTGTTGTTTGGTTGGATGAGCGGGTTTAGGTGCCTTTCTGTTTAATTTTTGTAATTTATTTTTCACCCATTCGAAAACCCTAGCTAGTCATTTCACTTTCTTTCTCTTTATCTCAAATCTTCATCGTCACATATGTATTCGAAAAATATCTCATATCTTATCGATTTTTTGGTTCTGACTTTACATGATTTTGATTTTATTCTCTTTGGGAGCAACCAACATCTCGACTGGCACCATGATCGACCATAATCGTTTTGGAAGGAAACACACACACACCTGATATTAAAAAAAACAGATATACACTAAATCACGTATCAAATACATATTTACGAAGTTTCTAGAAGTATCTAACAGAAATGAATGAAATGATATATATCTCGTTTGAAAGAGAGAAATCTTAAGAACACAAATTAAGTACCGTATTTAAAAAAAATTGAAAACAAATTTAAAGTTAGTATCTATACTAGCAAACTGCATCCTACTTTCTGGTAGCTCAATTTTATTGAAACCCTCAAGTTAGCTTATTTCCACATCATTACTCCATGATCACATGAACACCACAACCTTTTATACTTATTATAGTGTCTCGAGACAGGGGTCGAGGCTCAAACAACACCGTAAAGTTCTTCCAAATACTTCCCCCAATAGAATTCCATTTATCATTTGATCTATTACGGTCCATTTCCATGGAATTAATTCCAAAACATAGCTGACTTAGATCAGTCTCTGGTGATCTCTCCATCGTATCATCCCAATCATCTAGGGAGAAATCTCTATGAGGATTGAGTACAATAAACCATGTATACTCACTTGGTGATGCTCCTAGGGGCAACCATCTTGAATCGTATCCAAGATAATTTGTCCAGTCTCCAGAACTCCATACTAGAATGTCCTTAAAGAACACTTCACATTCAAGATCCCCCCCTCTATGATACCCATTAACAGGATCATGAACTTGAACTTTAACACAAGCAGCAAGAACTTTCAATTTCCAACCCGGATAATTAAATGTGGTAGGAAACGTTATTGAATTGTTCGTACTCTTGAAATGAAACCATTCTGGAATATCACAATTATTCATTAATATGAGTTGTTTGTATTTTCCATCTGCATATTCCTGCACCATTTATAGATAAGAGTGAATGTGTTAAAATATATATAATATGAGAAAAGTACATGAGAGATGAAGGCCAGGAGAAAGGAGATGATATGTACCGAATCACAAGATATGAATTCAGCTATATTGTCTGGAAATCTAGCCAATGATCTGCACCCTTGAGCATTCATATAAATTACGCCTTCTGGAACCTTTAAAATTTCTTCAAGGAACCCACAATAACTTATATCAAAATATCTCAAAGATTTAAAATTAACAATACATGAGGGTAGGCTACAAAAGTCGTTTCCAGTCAAGTACAACTGTGTCAATGAAGGGGCGACATGGGTGATTGTTTCTAAGAAACTCAAATTTGTTATCTTGCAGTAACAAAGTTTTAAAAGTGTTAGGTAGGGAAATAAGGAAAGGGAACGAGAATATAAGAACGAAAAAGTTGAAACTTCAGATCTGAAAACACTTAAAGAAATAAGATTGCTTAAATGACAAATGGTACTTGGAAGAGTAGTGAGCTCTTTGCATACATCGATCCACAAATGTTGAAGACCAGTAAGATTTCCAATCGTTGGGGATAGTTTTGTCACACTACAAGACTGAATCCGTAATTCTTTTAAACTAGACTTCATTTCTTCACTGAAATGAGGATAACTTTCAACAATCCTGCACTCGTACATTACCAATTTTTGTAGGGACTTCAACTTGAGGTTGGATGGAAATTGCGTAAAGCCATTAGGATGACTAGAAAGTTCCAATTTAGCAAGTTTACCTAGTGATCCAACTGATTCATGAACTCTTACCAGCTTTTTACACTCGGAAAGATTCAACTCTTCAAGATTTATCGCACTGGATAGATCAGAAATTTCTTCTAAAAACTTTGAGTAGTTAAGATTTATACGCTTCAACCATTTGCAATTCTGCAATGAATTACAAAAGAAAATAGAATCAAATTTCAAATAATTTGGCTGACATTTAAAGTTAATTAATTAAATTAATGCATCATTGTTAAGTATATATAGACACGATCAATTAGTACCAGATATCCATTTCCAAAATGTTTGATGAAGCTACTTGGCATGCTGAGTTCAGTAAGTTTCTCCAGTGAGTAGGTTGAAGGCAAAGATGAAAACGGAAATTTAGGCCAAATCATCCACCTTAAGCTACTCGGTAGATACTCGAGACTTTTTGAAGATGTGACGTTGTGAACTTTGAGCACTACCAAGTTTTTCACTTTTTCAAAACCTCTTGAATCAATGTCTAGCTCAGTGGGCTGATGAAAATTTAGCTTTATGACTTTCACAGCCCTTGCTTCCTGCAGTGACACACAAAATAAAACTTTGAATTAAAGTCAGCTATGAAATAATAAAATGATCAATATATACAGAATAAACTTTGTGTAAACCTTCTCACCATATCTCCATTTAAGACATCCATGACGTCTTTTTCAAACAACAATCTTTTTCTTTTATGAGAATTAGAAGTCTCCAAGAGATGAATTGTGTGACCCATTTGTTGTATCAAGTCATGCATTTCGACCCGGTTGAATTTATCAATTGTAAGAAGTGATAGATCAGTGAGTTTTTTAATACCCATTTCCAATCTGAAACGAGAGTCACATTCTTTTAACATCATTTGAACCTCGTTTTTGTCTTCATGTACAAAGCAACAAGAAATGTAAAGGAAAATTTCTTTTACATCTTGTTCAAGCTCATCATAACTTATTCGAAGAATATCTTGGATGCCTTTGTCCAGGTATGAGTTCTCATATTCATCCAATATACGTTCAAACTTGGATTGATCATCGATAGAATTAAGGAAGGAACCTAACACTTCAAGTGCTAAGGGAAGACCTTTACAATAATGCACAGCACGTTTTGAAACATCTAAATAATCACTTGAGGGATGACTATTTTTAAATGCATGCCAACTAAAAAGCTCAAGACCTTCAATCGCATTTAATCCGTTAACTCTTTTCAATATATTAAACCCATGACTAGCAAGTAATTGCTTGTTTCTTGTTGTTGCAATGACCTTACTTCCATGTCCAAACCAATGATGTCCTCCAGCCAATGCCTGTAGTTGTTCATGTGTATCAACATCATCAAGAATCAAAATTATCTTTTTTGAGCATAATCGATCCCTTATGATGCTAATTCCTATACCAACATTGCTAACTTTGATTGAATCATCCATCAGAATCTCACGAAGTAGCGTCTTTTGGAGTTCAACAAGACCCCAGTATTGATTTGAAGCTTCTCTAACATTTGCCAAAAAGCAACAACCTTCAAAGTCATCAGAAATTTTATTGTATAAAGCTTTGGCCAAAGTTGTCTTGCCCATACCTCCAATTCCATACAATCCAACCATAGTAATTTCATTAGACATAACATGTGGCAGTAAATTACTAACTTGTATGTCAATTCCAACTGGATATTTAGCTACATCTAACTCGGTTGTTGCACTATTCCTTAATTTCTTTCTGACTTCTTGAACAATTATTTGAATCAAACTTGCTTCATTTTCACTGACATTTTAAAGAAAAAAAACATACATGACAAAGATGAATGAAATTATTTTTTTTTTCAGCAACATTTCTTAATATGAGAAGCAGAAGAGAAAAGGAAAACGACCAAATAAACTGAATCTAATTAAATCCAACCCTACTTCTATCCATTAAAAAGTGTGGTGAAAAGATAAATGAAATAATTTGAAGGGTAATTGCCACATTTTTTTTTGGGGGAGATTCGAATTTAAATTGTATAACAATGGTTAATTTAAATTGTATATTTATGGTGTCTAAGCATATCCTCTCTCACCTTGTTTCCTCCTAAAACAAACGATGGTTAATTAACCAATGATAAACTCCCATGGTTAACGAGTATAACTGTAACGTTATTTTTAAAAAATTGTCAATGATAGACTCCTACCAGCAATATAGTCCATCATTGATATAATCTATCACTGTTAGACTCATACTAACAATATAGTCTATCACTAGTAAATTATGATTTATGGTCTATCACTAAACGGAGATAAATCTGAATTTTTCTAACCTTTTTTCTTTGAATATATTGGGTTATATATGCTAATGCTTTGGGTTCAATTGTATTGCTTTATATTTGCTATTGACTCTAATTTCAATTTGAAACAATTAAGCTTAAACTTCATTTGATTATTTTGATTATTAACAAATAACAAATAAGAAAAGGATATAGAAAAATACGTACTAGTTTTTTAGATCCCATCCAGACATAGTGGAGATGAAAGTTAGAGCCTCACTCCATGCTTGCATCTTGTTGGAGAACCTAACTTGGAGTTTGGCAAATTCTTCTCCAAATACTCCCCTTTGTCGTCGTACATGAGATGGATTCACTTTGTAAAAAACAGGAAAAACGACTTGTCGATTATTGGATTTGTTACACATAATGATTTTCATCAGTTCATCCAAACACCAATGGGAAGATGCATAATTTTCTGAAATTATAACAATCGAGATTTTCGATTCTTCGATGGCTTTCAAAAGAGATGTACAAATTTCTTCACCCCTTGGAAGCTTGTCATCATCTATGAAAACATTGATACCCTTTTGACACAAAGCCATATGAAGATGACTCGTGAAGTTGGAACGAGTATCTTCCCCTCTAAAACTTAAGAATACATCAAAAGGCAACCTAAGATGCGAGGAAGACGATCCAGTTGCTCGATTCATATCAAAGAATCTTAAACAACAATAATGGAGCAATGAGAAAGTATATGAGATATAAAGCCAACTATGAAAAGCTTCTTCTACCGGTTTGCTTCAAATATCTCAAATTCTCTGATTTGGGATTATATGATCATTTGAAGTTTGGAAATATCCCATATCCTTCCTTTGACTTTTTTCTAATTATCATTATCAATGAAAAATATCCATTAATATTCAGTTAAAAACAAGTCGTTCGTCAAGAGTGTATTGCAATTTTAAAATATCATTAATCAATATTGAAAAGTATGCAATTTGTTGGCAGTTTGCACAGCCCAATAGATTACACATATAGTTAATATATGACTGTTTCAATATTATATTATACTTTTCACATGCTAGGAAACTTCAATTTATTCAACTATGTAGACTAAAGGCACATGTTTGGTAGAGAACTTAAAAACAAAATTTTGAAAAACAAGACATTCAATCAAAAATAGAATGCAATAAAAGTATCAT
Organism: Cucumis sativus; assembly: GCF_000004075.3. Lineage (NCBI taxonomy): Eukaryota > Viridiplantae > Streptophyta > Magnoliopsida > Cucurbitales > Cucurbitaceae > Cucumis > Cucumis sativus. The sequence continues at coordinate 2,736,468 of NC_026656.2, forward strand.
TTATAAGATTATATTTAGATAACTGATCCAAAAGTTGAAAACTAATTACAATAGTAGAATATTATATACAAATTATGTGATGGGTTATGAGATGTTCTAGAAAAGGGACGACTTCTAATAGTTGACTTTAAATAAAAGATGTGTTAAGAAATCAACCATTCATTAATTAGGATAAACAAAGAAACATTTTTCTTTTAACAATATACAAAAGGACAATGGGATCAAGTGTGGTTGCACCACCCAGTACTAAAAGAAGTACAAAATTCACTTCTTTCTTTTGGGACAAAGCCCCTACCCATATACAAATTCGTAGCTTCGGTTGTTAGGTCATATCTTCTGATTCAAGTGATCGTTTTGAGTATATGACCAGTTGTCTTCTTCGGTTTTTTTGCCCTCTATTCATCTACAACATAATTAGTTTTTAGGTTTGCTTTCATCTTATCTTTGTAATCAAAATAAAAATTACGTTGATGAGAGGTTAAAATGTCGTACATTTTAATTTCTAACTTGGGTCGTTAGGATTCTTTCCCTATTTCTTTGTTTGTGAGCTTTTGAACTATGTTTGATGTAATGAATGATTTGATTCTGTTTTGGTCTTCAATAAAAATATATTATCGAACGCTTGTAGATGTATGCATGTTTATTGCTTGAATTATTAATATACAATATCGTAACAGAAGGTTGTGTATTTTTATTAAAGCAAATGGTTGAATTAGCTCATAAAGAGCTCAAACCAATAAACATAAACATAAACAATGTTTATTGTGCACAAAAGAAAAATGGTAAAACAGTTTGTCCTTTAAAATTTGATTTTCTTTGATTCTTTCAAACACAAACTCGATTATCTGCATAGCTTTCTGAAATGATAATAACAATTATGAGATCTTAGATTCTTCATTAACTTGCATAAGAATGGAGAAATTTCTCCACCCCTCTAAAGCCCTATTATCTATAAAGACATTGATTCCTCCTTGACATAATTAAGCCATGTTAGGATGTTTTATTATTATTGTTGTTATTATCAATTAATACATATTGAAAACACATACCATATTCCTAACGTTTGGTATACAATGGTAGTCTTACTATCGATATATATTTATATATTTGTTAATGTATATTTTGCACCTATATATTATCTTCTATGCCATATATAATTGAATATAGTTTAGAACCTTTCAAAACACACACATACAACAAATAGATTAGGATTTATATTTCACATTATTGTTAAGGTCCAGTTGAAGTTTAATTGAATGTTCAAAATGTTTGGCACAAACCATCCTTTCTTCTCATTGCTTTACGTGACCAAGTGGTTGCTTCATGTATATATGACTCCATTTAGAATAATCCTTGTCCGTAGGAAAGAGGTCGTTTTGACATCAAGTTGGTCCATTTAATTCTTCATATATATCTAAATTGGAGGTCGATTGATATGATCACTTGCTGTCTATATAGACTATAAAGATATATAGATTCTCATTTTCATCTTCTTCTTTCCTCAGTACTCTTACGATGTTGGTAATAATTCCTATTTGAATGTTGAATTTTGGGGGCATTACATCCTAATACTTTCTTAAAAGAAAGATGAGATATATATTGCTTCTTTGCTTTTTTCTCTCCCTATATGATCTCCCAAACACTCATTTTCCATTTTTTTTTTAATTTCCAATTACCAATCCTTTAACACAAATTAAACTTTCCCGGTTCTTTTTTCTTTTTCTTTCAAATTCATTTATTTCAAACTTGTCCTCCACCAAAATATATCAAAATTAAATAGCCAATACGTTAAACATAACCAAATGCTAAGAGATTTTTTAAAATGAGATGTTTTTATAAGTAGCACTGTTGTGCTTTTTGTTCTCACTTCCTTTATTTAATTTCAAATTTGTTCTTCTGGATTGAGTTGATGGGCTTTTGGATTTGTTGAGATTTGGTCCTATTGTTTTCAATTCTGTTGGGGCTGCTGGTTTCGGTTCTTATGCGATTCGAGTTTGCTTTTGTGGTGTGGATTCTGCTCTTTAAAAAATTCTCCAGAAAGGAAAGTTGAAAGGAAGTTTCGTGTACTCGATCCATCGTATGTGATGAAGAAATATAGAATATAATTAACGAAGTTTTCTACTCAATGATTAGTAGAGAGAATAGAGATTATTGAAGATCAAATAATGCTTGATTGAACGATTGCATGGTGATGTCTGATTAATTGGGGAGTGTTTTCCTTTGTTGCTTCTATGACAAACATTAGTGATTGTTCTTCTAATTTTCATTTGTCAGTAAAATGTTATCAGTACATACAATATGTTGAGAATGTGTATAGATGTTAGTACTCTTTGTCATAACTTTTTAATAATGAATTATATCACCAGACAATATATAATCTCTTATCATGGGTCAAGGATCCCTCCAAACGTCGATATGTATCATTGAACTGGTTTAACCAATCGATAGTTATTTCTACTTATTGTTCAAGGATCCCTCCAAACGTCGATATGTATCATTGAACTGGTTTAACCAATCGATAGTTATTTCTACTTATTGTTCTCTCAGTTGTTGCATGCACATCGTCAGTTATTAACTCAAGCGTTTTGCTAAATGCATGCTGTTGACTTGACTGAGTCTTCCTTTTTTGAACCACACAATTAAATGATTCAAATCAATCATGTGAAAAATTAAATCTTATATACACAAGGAAAATTTTAATGTCTCTTTTACATCGATATATAAATACAAGATCAAAGGTGGTGTATAAATGTTCATTCCCCCATGATGACATGAACACCACACATTTTTATAACTACGTCTTTATACCATGGAGTAACCTCAAATGACACCGTAATTTTACCCAAAATACTTTGTGAGGAATTAATCTCAGAACTTAGTTGATTTAGATCAATAATCTTCAGTGACCTCCTGTCCATGATATCATCCGAATATGATTGGAAACGTGTATGAGGATCAAGTACTATCAGCCACATATACTCACCTGGTGATACTTTTCCAAACATCCCACTCCGTTCCTTCTGATTGGCATACACCTCTTCAGAACTCCATACTTGAATATCGTTGATAAAAACTTTACATTCAAGCTTCTGGAACCAATCATCATTCGTAACTTCAAATTTGACACAAGGAGCAAACAAAGGCTTCCATTTCCAACTTAGATAATCAGCTGGCAAAAAAAATGTTAATGAATCGCTCATGCTCTTGTACCTATACCAATCTGGAATATGACAATTCATTAATACCAGTTGTTTCAATTCTCCACCCTTACAATATTCCTGCACCATGAGATCAGTAAATAGTTATAAGTAATATATATTATATGAATGAAATTAAATACATGAGCTAGAGATAATGATGAAGTCATGGGAAAGAGATGGTACGCACCACAGAATCATCACAAGACATGAAATCAGCCAAGTTGTTAGGAAATCTAGCCAATGATATGCTCCCAGCAGCACTCATACAAATTACGCCTTCGGGAACCTTTGAAATTTCTTCAAGCAACTCACAATCCATCGTATAAAGATATTTTAGAGATTTAAAATTAATAATACATGACGGTAATCTACAAAAGTTGTTTTCGGACAAGTCCAACTCTTTCAATGAAGGGGCGACATAAACAATTGTTTCTAAGAAATCCAAATTTGTTATCTTGCAACCAACAATACGTAACTTGGTTAGGTAAAAAAGTGAGGAAGGTAAGGACGGATGATTTAAGAAAGGAAATGTTGAAAGATTAGAATCCAACACAGTTAAAGAAGTAAGATTGGTTAAACGATAAATTGTACTTGGAAGAGTTGTGAGCTCTTTGCAATAATAGAGGCTCAAATGTTTTAGGCTAGTAAGATATCCAATTGTTGGAGATAGCTGATATGTTACAGTACTGTACCCAATCGACAAATATTCTATAGACTTCATTTCTTCACTGAATTGGGGACACCATTCATCTATTCTACAATTTTTCATTGACAAAAACTTAAGAGATTTCAACTTGAGGCAGGATGGAAACTGCTCAAAGCCCTTAACACTACTAGAAAAATGAAGGGCGACAAGCTTACTGAGAGATCCAATTGATTCATGAACTTTTACTAAATTTTCACATCCTACAAGATTCAAGTATTTGAGGTTTATTGCAGTAGATAAATCTGGGATTTCCACCAAAAGATTGGAGTCACTAAGATTAATTTCCTTCAACCTTTCACAACTCTGCAATGAATATAAAGAAGAAAGTAACAATCAAATTTCAACATAGAAATTAAAAACAAATGCAATTATATTTATATTATATAAATACCATATATCCTTGACCAAAATGTTTGATGGAGCTATATGGCAATTTCAATTCAATAAGGTTCTCCATTGTGTAGGTTGTAGGCAAAGATGAAAAAGGAAATTGAGGCCAATTCATCCACCTTAAGCTACTGGGTAGATACTCAAGAGTAGAACTTTCTGAAGATGTGGCATTGCCAACTTCCAGTACTACCAAATTTTTCACTTTATCAAAAGCTCTTGAATCGATGTCCAACTTCGTAGGTTTAGGAAAATTTAGTTTTATGACTTTCACTGCTCTTGCTTCCTACAAAAGGTTACAAAATAAACATTTCAAGTTATTAATTTTCAAAATAATAAAACTTGTTCTCATGCTAAAGTTTGACCAATAATTTTTACCTTATTCCCATTTAAAACATCCATAGCATCATCTTTAATCAACAATCTTTTTCTTTTGTGAGATTTAGAAGTTTCTGAAAGATGAATTGTCCGACCCATTTGTTGTATTATGTTATGCATTTCAACTCTGTTGAATCTACCAATGGTAAGAAGTGATAGATTCATAAGTTTAGTTATTCCCTTTTCCAAACATAAACAACCACATGCTTCTAACATCATTTTAACTTTGCATATATCTTCTCGTACAAAGCAACAAGAAATATAGCAAAATATTTCTTTTACTTCATCTTCGAGTCCATCGTAACTTATTCGAAGAGAGTCTTGGATGTCCTTATCGAGGTAATGTTTTTCATATTCATCCAATATACGTTTAAAATTGGAGGGATCACCAATAGAATGAAGGAAGGAACCTAAAACTTCAAGAGCTAAGGGAAGGCCTTTACAATAATCTACGGCACGTTTTGAAAGTTCTAAATAAACATTTAAGGGATGACTATTCCTAAAACAATGCCAACTAAAGAGCTCAAGAGCTTCATCGTAATCCAATCCCCCAACATTTTGCATTTTATCAAATCCATGAGTAACAAGTAATTGCTTGTTTCTTGTTGTCGCAATCACCTTACTTCCATGTCCAAACCAATCATGTCCTCCCGCCAATGCCTGTAGTTGTTCACGCGTATCAACATCATCAAGAATCAAAAGAATCTTTTTTGAGTATAGTCGATTCCTTATGATAGTAATTCCTCTAGGAAGATTGCTAACTTTAATCGAATCATCCATTAGAATCTCACAAAGTAGCTCCTTTTGAAATTGAACAAGGCCTCCATATTGATTCGAAGCTTCTCTAATATTTGACAGAAAGCAACAACCTTCAAACTCATCAGCAATTTTATTGTATAAAGCTTTCGCTATAGTTGTCTTGCCCATACCTCCAACTCCATATAATCCAAACATGGTAATTCCATTAGACATAACATGTGGGAGTAAATTTCTAACTTGTATGTCAATTCCAACTGGATATTTAGCTACATCCAACTGCATCGTTGCACGATCTAATTTCTTCCAGACTTCTTGAACAATGTTCTGAATCAAATTAGCCTCGTCGCTGTCATTTAAGAAAAAAAACATACAATAAATTTTTGTTAGAAATATTCATTTGTTTCCTCAAATAATTCTCAAAATTAGAAGCCAGAAAATCAAAGCAACATTATAATAAACTCATCAGACAAAATCCAACCAAAAAATATGTTGGAAATTTGGAACCCAAAACACCAATGCCCATTTCATTTGCTCATCTCTGAACCCATAAGAATACTTAAAGCATGAGGAACCATTTGAATGGTTTGCATGAAGGTGGGTTATTAAGAAATAAGTTAATTGGTTATTGTGGATAATATGGTGGATTTCTTTATTAAAAGCAAAGATTGGAAGGAAGCCAAATCGGAAGACATCACCGTGAGCTTTTGCAAGAAACTTTTGCGTGGGTGTATGACTGTCAGAGAGTTCAACTTCTTTGTTGAAGAAATAAAAATTTTGTGGCTCGTAATTAGAGTGATATTTTTCTATTTTGAGTTGAGGACTACTCTTATTTTATTTCGAGTTATCGAGCTCCCATATCTGGATTCAAATAGCTTTTGTTGGGCTATTTGGAAGGAAATTTTGTAAACACCTGTTCGGTGTCATTCTCATTTTTTCTTTCGCTTTATTATTTATATAAATTATGATCCACCACTTATTTGGTTCTCAACTTGTAAAGAGATTGAGATATAATTTAGTTTTGTTCTACATCTACCTTATATCTAGCATATATTATTTCCAACAAAACATTGATCAGAATTAAGGACATGATAAATTAAATAAGATAATGGAAAATAACTTGATAACTATTTGATTTTTGGTAAGTAAACAAACACTACCTTTCGGCCATAAGTTTTATAATTTGCTATTCAAAATCATTATTTTTTCTTTTTAGAATTCAACTAGTAATTCAAGTTTTTGTTAATGAAAGTTGAAAACCATAATTGAAAAATTTTTTAAATGAAAAGTTAGACAATTTTGTTTTAACTGAAAGGACTACTACGTAGTTGTACCATCTGGAGAACAAATCTTGTTCAGGTAAGGCGATCAAACTGGACCTAAAAATAGTATCACTTCTTGATCTTTTTCGTTTTCTTTTTAGGTGTTGACCAATGTGCTCAAAGAATAGTAAGAATAGAATATGAAGAGCAAAAGAGTAGAAGGATATGTATATATATATATATATATATAAGAAAATACTCTCTTTGGAGAACCGGCCATCCAGACATATGGGAAACAGTAATGAGAGCCTCCTTCCATGCTTGCATCTTGTTGAAGAATCTAACTTCAAGTTTGGCAAATTCTTCTCCAAATCTTCCACTTTGTTTTCCTACTTCAGATGGATCCACCTTGTAGAAAATTGGTAAAACAACTTGTCCTCTCAACTTGTTACACATAATGATTTTCACCAATTCATTCAAACACCAACTCGAAGATGCATAACTTTCAGAAATTACAACGATGGAGATCTTGGACCCTTCAATAGCTTCCAAAAGAGATGCACAAATTTCTTCACCTCTTGAAAGCTTTTTATCTATAAAGACATTGATTCCTCTTTGACGCAAAGTCATATTAAGATGACTGGTGAAGTTGGATCGAGTATCTTCCCCTCGAAAACTTAAGAATACATCGAAACTCCATCTAAAACACGAGGAAGAAGATGATCCACCTGCTTGATTCATATTGAGGAATGGAAAAGTAGAATTAGAGAAGTCAATACCTTATTAATATAGTTGGTGCCTCTCTCTCTCTCTGTTCTTCTCTCATATTTTTTGGTGACTTCTTCTCTCTAACAACCCTCCTGATCTGTCTTTTTCTTATTGACTTTGAACAACGTTTCCCTCCAAAGTCTCTTGGTCTTTCTTTTCTCTAGCTAACTTAGTTTTAAATTTGAAGTGTTTTAATATCTAATAACATTTTAGGGGTCATTTCAAATGAGGCAGTGATTAAGTACTTCTATCTCTCCACTGTACAAAAATAAATTTTACACGGTGGGGGTGATGGAAAGCACATGAGTTAAGTGTATCCTACATGATCCCAAATTTCTTCTTCTTCAACTATTGTATAATAAACTCAAATATTCATAAAATATAATAAAATTTTAAATCCTATACGGGTTTATTTCTTGATAGAATCTAAAAATTTTACTATTTTTTTTAGATATTTTTAGAATCTTTATGTCATTTAGGTTAATTTACATGATTTAAATTTTAGAGAATTTTCAAAAAAAATATATAACAAATCGACTAAATATTTACACAGACCTACAATAGAAAATACCAAAAGTGCTCCAGTCAACATGCCATTAGATTTGGCTACACAGTTACACAATTTTTTTCAACCATGGTTTAGATTTGGCTATTCAAATTTAAACGATTTTTTTTCAAGATTGTTTTGTTTTTTTTTTTTAAATCATTTAGATTTGGCTATACCCACATCTAAATCCTATATTCCAACGATTTTTTTTCAAGATCTTTTATATTTGGTATAGGATCTTGAACCAAATAACACTCTAAAAATGATACGATATTTATGAATATTGATCGAAAACAAACATCATGATTTCAAAAAATATATGTAAAAGAAAAATTACAGAAGAAAGAATATAGAAAAAAAATATGAAAAAGAAGAATAAACGTGAAATATTTTTTAAAAAAATTGGCTTCATAGACATTTTGATTTTTTTAAATATGCCGTAAATATTTTAATGTTTTATTATATTTATGAAAATTAACCTTAAATTTTATTTAATAGTTTTACTTAAATATGGGTTTTAATTATTTTCTTTGGAAGGAGATGAGTTGTTTTGTTAAATATGCCGTAAATATTGGTTTTAAATATCTAAAACTTGCTTATATATTTAGAATTTTTTATAATTATGTAATTAATATTACTTAATTTAGATATTACAATAGTTTTCATATTTATATGGTTTTACGTTACAAGTTGTTTGAACTTTTAAATTTGTGTCTAAAAAATGTCCAAAGTTTTAGTCAAATTTCTAATTTGTCTACAAACTTTTAATTCTAACTTAACCTTAAATTTTAAAATTAGTAAGTAAATAGATATTGCATTAATTAATTTAAGAATTAAGAATCTAGGAATGGATCACCACGCGGATTTGTTCCCCTCAATAGGGAATCCATGCCTCCATCCCCACGGGCCGAGGCAGGGATATGAGGTTAAATACCCTCAAGGGGATGGGAACGAGGTTAATAGATCATGACCCGGTTGTCAATCTTAGTTCATATGTATAAAAAATAGTATTCCTTATATGAATTTTTTTACTCTGTCACTAATTTCAAAAGATCGTGTTTCAATCTCCCATGTGTTGTTTTTTGAAACAATTAACACAAACAGAGATCAGAGAAAGTTTACAAGTAGTACGTACAACAAATATGAATTTAGAATCTCTTGATAAATCAACAAATGCGCATATTACGAACCTGAAATATGTTGATAATCAAATTGATTGAACTTTACTTTTAATAAGTTAAATTAACAAATAATAATTGTTATTGATATAGTTCACATTGTTAACATCACTGTCTTTTTCAACACAAATCATCAAGTGACCATTATATTATGTTATATAAAGCCATCATATGAAGAAACAATAGCCCATTATGATGGATCCATCAAGCCCACCTCTTAATTAAATCACTAGGACAAAAAAAGATAAGAGGGACATGGACATATGCATGCCTTCAAATAAAATTCATAATTTATTTCTAAATCATACATTTGATCTTTCATTTTACATATGGTAAAAAGAAATGATAGATAAACCGACCTAAAGATCGTATCAATTAGATAAGAGTTTGTTACAAATTTGATTAAAAAGATTAAGTTAAACTTTTCAAAACCAAATAATTGAATGAATATTGTCACATCACATGGATTTTTTTTGTGTTTGATAGAATGGAAGAGGATGACTCAAAACAAAAATTAAAATACAACGAAAACCCTTTATCACTACAAAATCTAAAAGTAACATCTAAAGACTATTCCTCTACAAGCCATTATTCGACATATCAATTTCAACACTTCTACCAATGTTTGCAAGATTAGCGGCCATGCCAGATGATATCAATCATCACTACTTATTAGTTATATGGTGCACAAGACCCATCATTATGTGACAAACCCACTTTGTAGTGATATCTGGTTTATCTTAGTATAGTTATTTAATTGTAATTACTAACTAATGTGTATAATATCACACATCTAAGTTATTCAATTATATATATTCCTCCTGTTTCGTAACATTTAATTTCTTTTTTGTTTTTTAACGTTGGTTTTTTATGTTTCTTGTTTTATAGAGGGAGAAGTTGTTTAAGTAATGAATATTCAAATTGTTATCTATATATATATAATTTTAGTGATATTTGTATGTGTTTGCATTTCATCAGTTAAACAAAGAATATTAGTATATCAATTATCTTCTACTAGCAAAAAAAAAAATTGAAAATTCATGTTTAAATGATAAAATGGTTGAAAATAAAATATTTTTAAATACAACAAAATAACATAGTGTATTACGGAAAGATTTTGATAAAATCTCACCAACTAAATATATATTAGTGTTGATTAATGATAAATATAATAGTCTATCTATCCATATCTATCAATGTTTTAAAACAACGGTCGTAAACAAATAACAATCACATAAAGAATTAAGAGAGTCTTCCAAAAACAAATTGTTAAAAAATATATATTATACAAGAATAGAAATTGAAAAGGAAGAAGAAAAAAGAAACATTATGAAGGAGGTAGGTGCCTAAATTTAAATGTATAGGCACATAATTAAATTGCACAAATAAAAAACCAATGGGCTGATTTAGAAGCATTATTGTAATCAAAAGCATTAATTCTAAATAAAAAAGCCAATCCCTTCCAATCAATTGTCCCTCATTTAGGTAACATATATATATATATATATAGTAATTAATTTCTTTTTTTTTCCTTCAATATTTTAATAGCATACTTTATATACTTGAAAAGTTGAACATCTCATGCCCTCATCATACAAAATCTATAAAACAAACAAAACCATTTAGATTTTACTCACACAAAAACCATCATTTACATAATCAAGTTTTTCCTTTATATATATATATATATATATATTACATGACAATGAAAAAAAACATTTTATTAGTTACTAATTCATAATTGCTTCTTAAACTATACGCTTTACTCACGTACTTTTCACATTTGGATTGTTTTCATTATCATTAAAATTAAATAGGTAATTATCTACATCGTTTCATTCAGGGTGTTACTATAACATAAGAAACAATTTGTTGTTTCTCGTTCGAATATAGGTTCTGAATTTTGTACATTTGTTGACGTAGCTACTATGGCTTGGTTTGCTCCTAAAAAAACTAAGTAATAAATATCCCTACAGTGAAAAGCATGTTTAAATTAATCACTTTTTCTTGGAAAATAATTTTTGACTATTAACAAAAATGACTTTATATATCTATTTAATATTGATGATAAAGAAAACAATGGAAAATGTTTTTGTAGATAAAGAGACATTCTCAAAAACCCAATTATGAACTTCCACACTCTTCCATCATCATTAAGATCGAAACAATATAGTAATCAATCTCTTTCTTCCCTTTCAATATATTAATGGTTCTTTTTTTGAGGTGTTATGGAGCATTTGTCATTCCATGCATGGTTTTATGACTTTATCTCTCTCACCTTTCACTTTTCACTTTTCTTTTTCTTTCTTTCTTTCCTTTTTTTCTTTTTTTTTTCTTTTTTTTTTTTTGACAGGAAAAAGACATTATATATCTTCATTTATATGTCCTATTTTTAATGAAACTTTTGGCATGTTTGTAAAGAGCAAAACATAATCTATGAAACTCTCTTTTGTATTCTTCTTTGTATTAAGAAACATAAAAGTCTCATCATTTTGCGTATTTATATGTATGTATTCTCTTAAAATAATGTAAATTTTATATCAAGAAAAAAAAAATAGGGTTTTCAAATGATATGAGAGAGATAGAGATGTGGGAATCTTTCAACCTATATTTCTTCTTCACTATAAAACAATAAGATGAAGACAAATATATAGAAGAAGAGGTAAAAAGTGGAATCTTCACTAATATATATATATATATATGAACCCTAATAGGTTTTTTTGAGAATTGAGGTTGTCTTCTTCTTCTATGAAAGACTAATAACCTTTTCTCAAAATTTCATGCTGAAATGTCCCACCATGAAAATTGTTTAAATGAAAAAAATTCATCATTTTCCTCTTTGCCATTTATCACATGGCACATACAACAAAAAGTTGTATAATAAGTACCAAAAAAAAAAATTATGGTAGGTTTAGATGTCGAATTTTCTTAACGGATGATCCTTTTACAAATTTTGTTTTGATAATGATTTTTCTTTTAGTTGTATGTTTGTTTATAAACTATAATCTTGTTTAACATGATGATTTGAAGAGACCGTGAAATCTTACATAAGTTCTTAAAGTTAGAATTTTCATGTGGCATGTTTTTTTAATTAAATTGAGTAATGATTCTTATTAAACGTTTTTTTTTAAATCCAACTAAATCACGGTTAACTAAAGGGGTTAATTAATTAATCCAGTGGTATTAATTGATATGAATTTTTTTTCTTTAAAATCATTGGTTCCATCTTTCACATCTTGCCAAGCTATTATACTAAAGAATATATAGAAAGTTGACAACCACTCATTTATCTTTTAAAAAATATCAACTAGGTTGTTTATAAAAAGAAAATTAAAATTTTATGTTTTTTTTTTTTTTTTTTTGTCTAGTATCAACATTGATTCTCTTAACTACTAAAATTATTTAATAAAATTTTAGATGTTTCTATTTATTCTCTAATGGGTTTCTATTTAATATAAAAATAAGTTGTCATTGGTATAAAGTATAGTTTTGCATCCCTCATTTAACAAATATTTGAATGGGTTTCAATTACAACCAAATTTTTACTAAATAAAATTTACCAAAAGATTATAAAAAAATTCAAGAAAAATCAACGTACATTAAAAAAAAAACATTTTCACATTTATAGATTCGAAACTATATCGGTAAAAGAAGGCATAAAACTTGAAAAGCATATATATTTTTAACGAAACAAAGTTTGTTATATACGTACTATCATACCCGCCATCTAAAATTTATATATTAAAATTAAATTTCAAGAGTCGTCGTTTCTAAAACGAATTTCAAAGTATATAAGTAATTTAACTTTTAAAGCCTAAAAACGTAACCGAAACATATTAACCGGATTGAAAGCAAAGTACTCATTTAACCGAAAGAGGTTGTAAATGTAAAAGGGCTAATGTTTTGAGTCATTTCTTGAAACACATTGTGAAAAGTTGATTGTTCACTTGACCATTTATAACATTGTCTTTATTCCCATTGATTCTCTTCTCATAAATACACACAATATTTACCAACTCTCTCTTTCTCCTTCTTCTTACCCTCTTTTTTCTTTCTTCTTTTGTTCAATTTAATTGCTTCTTTTTTAATTACTTCAACCACCCAACTCCTTTTGCTAATTATCTCCATGGAAGTTAAATTTTGTTGTTTTGTTTTTCAATTCATAAAATGGAAGTAAGAAATATATATTTTAGAGCTTTGTTTGAGTTGCACTTTTTTCTTATTAAAATATTATATTTAAAAACATTACTTAAATTTGAGAAGCATCAAATTGTACGTATATAAGCATCAAATCGATGATTCAATCTCCGACATGTTAAATTAAAAAATAAATTTTTTTCTTCTCAAATGTTTGATATATGAAATAAAACTAACATTTAATTTACTTTTTTAAACCATTGCCCCTTATTTTTTTAAATAAAAAAATATATATACTAGTCACGTAATTATCCAATGACAAATTTGTATATGTTTTATTAATTATTACACGAAGATAAATACAACTCAAAATCTATCAAAATATCATTATCCAAATAATTGTATTTGGACCTTTTTCAAGTTTTTATATATTTATTCTTTTGGAATTAAGCCTCTCAAGTTATTCAATCACATCTCAATAACAAGACTCTAAAACTTGATCGAAAGATCAATTCAACTAAAGTTCAAATCTTACAAATTTGCCAACTTTTTTCATTACCCATCCTTTTATCAATGCCAATGATTCTAAGAAATCAGAATCCCTACATAAGAAAAAGTGCTTTTTAGACCTGTCCTTTTGAATCTTCAATAATAAAGAAAACAGAGCCTTCAAATTTCAATTCAATTGTCCTTTTTTTTCTCTTCTCAAGTATGGAGACTTCAAGGAAAAAAGAAAAAAAAGAAAGAAAAAAAAAAAAAAGAGAGAGTTTATCACTTCTAAAGCTGCCCATCCATACAAGGACAACTTTCTGCTGCCAAAATCATCTTTCAAACCTCTGGTTTTGTGAGATCTTCCTAAAGTCATTGATGAACACACAAATCTGTAGTTGGTGCTTCCTTTTCCTCACTTTTTTTTTAAATTATGAAATCTCTTAACAGAGTATTCAAGGAAAAGAAGTGTGTTATAAAATAAAACTCTCTAAGACTAAAGATATCTATTTGATAACTACTTTTTTCTTTTTGTCATAGACATAGCTAACATTATAATTAAATCTATGTTTCGATTATCTTTGTTTGCTTTTTCTATTCCCTTTAACACTTTTCTTTTTTCCCCTTTTAAATGATAGATCAGAAAAGCAAAAGATTGGATTTCTCTAAAGAAAAAAAAAATTCTCCTTTTGTTTATCTGTCAAAATAAGAACAACAAACAAATTCCTAGAGCAGAAAATGAAAAGAGAAATCAGGAAAAGAAAGGGAAAACAAAAAAGAGATAAATTGTACAAAATTCAACATAGAGATTACATTAGTTAGAAACAAGATGATATTACAACCTACAAGGCAAAGAAAACGATGTTAACCCCATAAATTTGAAGGAAAAAATTTTCAGTTCATAAGTGAATCTTCTTCTATTCTACTAAGCAACTGATGCAGGGCGGAAGCAATTTCATCAACAGAACTCAGCTTGCAATCATCTTCGACCTACAACAAAATTCCAAACCAAAAGAAAAAAAGTTTTCAAATGAAAAACATCTAAACACAAAGACCCATTTCAAAAAATGAAGAAAAAAACAAACCTTGACACTGAGACAATAAAGAACAATTTGGTTGATAGTTGAAATATTGAGATGAAGAACAGAAAGGGAAAGAGAATGCAAGCCAGCAACAATTTTCAAGATTTGTTTTGGTCTTCTCTTTGATCTTATTTTCAAATTTGCATGATTTTCTACCATTGTTACTTCAATATCAGCAACTGTGGAAGAACATTGAGTTTCATTTTCACTCACTAAAGAACAACCTTCCATTGCTTTGAATTGAGGGAAACTGAAGAACTCTGTGAAAGGGATTTTTGAATTTGAATTTGAATTTGAATTACAACACCCTTCAGCTGAATTATTAATCTTCCCTTTTGTTTCTACTGTGGATAGAACTTGAACTTGTTGTTCCAACTCCTTCACAAAATTAATCGCTCCCCCAATAATTGAAGCTTGATCCCCCTGTCGAAATAACGTCAAATCATCGATCAACCCAAAAATCTTTAGGCTCAAGCAAAAAAATGGCATTGCAGGCCCTAAGAATAAAGTCAATGCCAAAAGTTTAAGGTGACGGGTAAAGATAAATTTAGTCATCTTCCTTCGTCAACAATAACTCAACCTAAACTTACCCATCAACTCAGAAATATACTTAAGCTTATGGATTATAGTAAATTTAGCAACGCCAATACGTCAACAATAACTCAACTCAACGTAAACTGATGGGTATGGTAAATTTAGTTATAACAAAACAGAACCAACAATTCTAATACAATGTTAAATTATCGGTTAACTCAAGAACTCAAAACTGATGAGTTGCAATAGTGATACGAAACTCGAAAAGCCCGTTTAACTTTTTGTTGGAAAGAAAGGAAAATGAAAAAGAAAATGGGAGAAATGAGGGAGGTACCCTTTGAACATAAGACTCTGGCATTAAGGAACGAAGAACAGAAAGATATTCATTCATCTGTTTTCTTCGATTTCGTTCAACAGCGATGTGAGTCATTCTTTGATTTTCGATTTCCTCTTTGTTCTTGCGTGATTTAGGTCTTCGTTTCCTTGGACGAATTGGGTGCGGAGTAATTGATTCAGCCTCTAATGGCGGCTTCAGCAACCCATTTCTGGAATCAGCAGCTTCAGGGGAAGGGTTAGGAACAAAAACAGAGGAAGATGAGTTCCAATCTTCAAATGGGAAATTTTCTGTTTGGTTCTCGGGAAAATCATGAGGGATCTCTGGATATTCAAAGCCTCCATTAGCCCAAATTCCTCCTCCAAGTAAAGAGTAAAGATCTTTGCTTCCATTGTAACATAATGGATCTTGAGAAAAAACCACAGCCTCTAATGCCATTTTCTTAAAGAAATAAAAATGATGAACCAAAATCAATGATTATTTTTTAAGGAAACCCATTTGAAAAAAGAGGAGAAAAGGGAAGAAAAAATGGTGGTTTTGGGGATTGGGAGCAGAAAAAATGGGGTTTTTAAAGGGCTTTGTGATGGGCGATGGGGGAAGAAAGCAAATCTACAGAATATTGCACGTGAAGGAGCAAAAGGAAAATTTAGAACAAAAGAAAAAGGGGAAAATAAATCAATAAATCAATAAATCAATAAATCAATAAATCAATAAATATATATATTTATATATTTTATAAATAAATAAATAAAATTGGGACAAAATAAGACATAAACAGAACAATATTTCATATCAATATGTTTTCCTTTCACATGTGGCTTTCAATACAAAGAAACATACATATCTAATTCTTGAGACCCACAAGTCATTTCATTGGAATTTTTTCGAAAATGATGCTAAATTTATAAATAAATAAAGACCTTTGGCTTTGATAAACTAAAATTGTGTATATGAGTTTTTAATTTGAATGATTGTGATTTTTAGTGATGGAATAGTGTTTGTACATCTTTTATGTGTTAAATTTGTTTCCTACTTTTAGTTGCAATTTGATTATTGTTATGTCACACTCATTTGTTAGTTTCTTTTGTTTAATGGTTTTAATCTAATTATCTTTTAACGAGTGAGTGTACAAGATTGTCAAGTTCTAGTGAAATTTAAGATATGTGCTCTTCAAACATAAATTGTAATTATATTTATATTATTTATGATTTTCACGTTAAGATTTAGATTAGTGTTGAACGTTTCAAGTTTAGGAGGGGGTATGAATTAGTTGATATCACATCTGAGTAAAAGGGATTCTAAGGGCATGAAAGTGAAGTTAAGAATGATCGACTTAAATTAAAAGAACTCTTACTCCCTATACAATCAAGGTGTGCGTTTCTTTTTCAATCGCTCAATCATAGAAACTTCAAGGTTAAACATGCTTAGTTTGAAGCAATTCTATGTTGGGTGATGTTTTGAAAATTCTTATAGGATGCAGGTGAGAGTGAGAATAAAGCAATGCTAAAATAGTCATTGTTGGTTTGTGGAAACAATTTTTTTTCACTCTAATAAACCTTAAGACAAGCAAGGATGGGGTAGAGAAATGTCGAAGCCATCAGTTGTCGAATCTGAATCTTGAATCCCAACTCGAGGCGTTACAAGTGCATTATACATACTTTATTTAACTCTTCTCTCACCTCTAGATATGCGATCTGATATTTTCTCTTTAGTAATAAATTGCTTTCTTTTGTCTATTTGTGAACAAAACAAATATGTTGTTAGTGAACAACATAAATCTCTACGTCGGTTGTCTAGCTATATTTTACTTTTATAGATGGGAATAGAATTGTTTTGTTAATGTAGTTTTTCATTTTTCAAATCTAGTTTTTAAGAGTTGTGATACACACGTTGACGTTGATGTATATTTTAAGCGGTTTTTATCATAAGATCTTTGTAAAATATTTTCAAAGTATATTTTTAAAAAGTACTTATGAAAAGAGTACAAATAAAAATATTTTTTTCTCTAGTCAATTCAAACAAACTCATGTTCACAACTTTACGTGATTTGGTAAAAAATAAAATGGTTTGTTTTTCCCAAACAATTTTTATAGAAATAACTAAAAATCGGTGTAGTTTTTTTCCTCTCTCAATTCTCGTACAAAGAGAAATAAAACTAGCAATTAAACTATTGTAACGTTGCTCAATTTTGCTTTAAAAAACGAGGTTAAATTTTGAATTTTTTTTCTTAACGTAACAAAAAGGGAAAAGAGTTGTATTCTAATTAATGTTAATAAAAATGGTCGAACAAGATTTGTTAACTCAATAACAAAAATAGAAAAATTAAGTGGCATAAGATCACTTAATTACTTTAATCTAAGTGAATGCTATCATACATTCCTTTCATTAACAAAGATACACGTATTAATAAGTACCAAAACTCATTATCCATATACATCTATTATACAATGAAAGAATGTTGGATCCATTGGACTTTTTCATACATAATAATGATAATAATTAGAAGAACAAAGGAGAAGAATAGAGATCTCATAATTGAATGAATGAATGAATGAATTAAATGGGAATAAAAATGGAAACTTTTGGGAGTTATAATAGTGGGATGGAGAATATTTTGGATAGTGAAAGAGAGGTGGGAAAGTTATTAGGTACCCAACATCATAATTAATTTATGACATTTCTTTTGTGACTAAATGTTTTTAAATTACTAAAGTGAAGTGTCATTCAATTGATAAATGAGAAAGCTATATCTCTCCCAAAATAAAAGCAATTAATTTCTTGTCAACAAGAACAAAAATTTGAATGGATGAGTTTATCAAATTGCTTCCCCTTTAGACAAAAAGAAAAGTAATAATTGATTCATGATTATATAATTTCTCGATAAACGATCCTATATCTTTTTTATAACATTCTCAATTTCAAAATCTAACTAAAAAGATTAAATATTTGAATCTCTATCTTTACAATTGGCTTTGCTAACTATTTAAATAACAATAATAATAATAATATTGTTATATTATTGTTATTTAAGAAGTCTGTCTATATTTGTAATATTAGTTTGCTTACAAAATTTGATATAGATATATGATTCACTATAGATGGAAAAGAAGAATCCAAGATTGTTATCACATATTTGTTGTTGAATATTTTATATATGACAAAAATGACATTAAATAAAATTTCAATGCATGATCGAAGACAAAAAAATGATAATAATTAAAAATTTTAGCTTTTCATTTTTTAGTAATAATTTTACAGATATAGACAAAGGAAAATCGTTGATATAGAAACAAATTATATACTAATTAACAATAAAATGTTGCTTGACTTTTATTTATCATACCCATTTTACGGTTCATATTCTTTTATAAAAAGATTTGGAGTCGAAGGGTCGGTAAACAAACCAATCATATTGTTTATAAAAGGTCGAAGGATCTTAACTATAAACATAAATCCAAACTTTGAAACTACCATAATAATTCTTTAAAGTCGTGACCTAAAACCATTTCCAGTTGTCAAAAATTAGATGAATCATGCTAGGAAATGGTAAGAATGTGTCATTATAGTTGAAATGTTTCTACGTGCATCTACTTATGTCTCTTATCTCTAGTCTATTGTTAAAAAGAATTATAAACATTAGACCCATATCTAAGATTCTTTATTTTGTTATTCAACTTTCTACTCATGTTTTAAAAAACCAAGTCAAGATTTTGAAAAGTACGAAAAGAAAAAGACTTTTTATAAAGAAAAACTTGTATGAAATAATTCAAGTGTAAGAAATTTAGTAGAAAATTTTAGAGAAAAAACAAAATGATTCAAAAATAAAAAGATAAAATAATTATCAAACGAACATTACAATAATTTTTTTTTCCGAAGGAGAAAATCATCCGAAAATAATATTAAAGCTGTCGAGAAATTTGATTATATACGATTTATCTATCGTCAGCACAGGTGTCGATAGAATCTCATCGAGAAAACTTTTTTTTCAATAGAACAAAACATTATGGTCGAAAATGAACAAAACGTCGTAATCGGAAACAAAGCCTAGCTAAATAATCCCTATTCTTCAAAGGCATGTATATATAAAACTAAACACATTTCAGATAATTACAAAATTTCGTAACATGCTACTATAAATAAACATACACCAAAATACACACTCACCTCTCTACCACTCATAAAATACACACACAGTCATACATACAGTAACTAATCAACCTTTCAAACTCCTAAACGGACAATGTTCATAGCATAAGGAATAAGAAATTAATAGGAATTAGAGGGAAGTTTGTTTGGTCCAAAAGAGTTCGTAGATTAAAAAATTTATTTGGTAATTATCATTTGAAACGACAATAAATAATAGAATTCAAGCCATTAAAACAGTAAACAACTCTCAAACTTCACCATTTCACCTCTTGCTACAAACACTACTAACTCAATTAAAGTTTAGGGTTTGTGTTCAATTTGAAGAGCGTGAATTACCAAACATTTTTAATGTTCACCGACACATATATAAATAAATTCGTAACAAGTTTAAATAATATGTTATGATGGACCACAAGAGTTCACAAACTCTCAAAATTGGACTCACACCTCTAATTTCTAACCATAAAAGAGTTTAGGGTTTTAGAATCGTTTAGAAAAGCGTGAACCAAACAATCCCAATACAAAGTCATAAGAAAGGGTTGAATAAGAACGAGAGAGAGAGAGAAGAGAGTAATGGGTGATGGGATGATAGTGATATAGAAATAATACAATGGGGTAGGGGAGAGAGAGAGAGAGAGTGATATGTAAGAATGGTAAAAGACTGACATTTTGCTTACACAGTTTCTGAAAGATAGACTGCCCATTTGCTTAAAACAAAGCTCTTACTTTTGCATTTCTACACACAAACAGAGAAGAAAGAAAAGAGGTTTAAGAGAAGAAGGCTTTTTGAGTTTCTATGAAATCAGACACCCACAAAAGTTTCATAGCTTTTAGCCTACCATTTGTCAGAACCCCCCCTTGTGTCATCTTTTCAGCTACCACAAATCCTATCCATAATATTATTATCATTCATTTCAATTTTTTCAACTCCATCTCATCAAATCACAATAACAAAAGAAAGGGTTGAATTGTTAATCAGAAGTTTCTTTACAGTTCATGCAATGGACTATCTAATTTCTATTACAAAATGTTTTCACATACATTTTTATTCATTCAAAATCAATTTTGATTTATACCTAAGAACCAAACATGTCTTTAAAAATAGTAATTTCAGCCAATATTTTTTAGAAATATAGTAAAAGTTCACTGTTTAATGATAAACATATATTTGTTTATCTAATATGTTTTTAGTGAATTAATGAATCTAAAGTTTCAATTTTGGGTTTTCCAATGGTTGTTTAAAAAATTAGTAATATTGAATATTTTTGAAGGGTTAGAGATATATGACAGAAGCTCAAAAGCTGTGGGGGAGTTCCTGCATGACCTATAATATTGTACAAGAATGATATAATAATTTGACTGAGACTTTTTCAAACTAAGTTCTTTTTCTTTATTAACAACCCTTTGGCTAAGGTCATCAAACTTTTCGTTTGTATTCCTTTTTCTTTTCTCTTTTTCATCTCACTCTTCGTTTCCCTCTACATGTGGATTATCAATGAGAATTTGCACACAGAAATTCCAAGCCTTGAAAGATGCCACATGTCATGCATAGCTTGTCATCACTACTTTCTCACACCGACACATGGTCCATATACATATGTATCGACAAATTTAGTATAGCTCCAAAAACTCCTTTAACTTTATGTTTATTATGTAATATATATGTATTATATATATATAACTTAAGATATAGTATCAATATCATTAGATAGTTTAGTAGTAATTTATTTTTCTAACATCTTCTAAACTCATGTTTAAGTCTTTCTTGATCTACATTTTTTAGATTATTTTATTGTTAAAGTTTCTATCAACCAAAATTTTGGATATGGCATCCATTGTTGACAAGATGCATGTTTGTGCATCCGTTAGTCATTGAGAGAGAAACAACACTACACTTGATATTGGACTACACATAAAGTCATCACTACTCATTGAACACAAGTGAAAAACACCATAATAGAGAGAAAGGAGATAGGGGACAACGACTAGAGGGCGAGATACAATAAAGAATAAAAAGGAGTCAAAGTTATGTAAAACGAGAGAAAAAAGTGTACGAAAAAAGTAACAAAAATCGAAAAGTGTTAATTAAGAAAAATTTATTTCGATAAACCAAGTCAAATCTATCTTTACCCCAACATACTCGTTTATATATCAAAACATTCAAATCTTAGTTGCACAATACTTTTGGGGTAAGAAGGTTAGTTTGAGAAAGGAAGAAGAATGAAAAGGGTTTAAGTTATAAAAGGGGTTTAATTATGAGGTGATAATTAGGAGAATTGTTTATTTTCTTTGGTTGAAAGAGATGAAATGAATGAATCAAATGGAAACAAAATTATTGAGATTTTGTTGTTGGGAAGTGAGGTGTAAATCAAAACACCAACCTCACCTTTTCTACTCTATATTTTTAGCCTTTGTCTCTTTCTTTTTGCAATTTAACGTAGAAGACACACATAATGTGAGACTATTTGTCTGTCCTTTTTTTACTTAATATTTTAAAACATATAATCAACCCTATATATATATATATATATATATATATATATATATATATATATATATATATATAGCAATGTATATATATGTTATTCTTTTTCATTATTCCAATGATTTGTGCTTCTAGTTCTCTCTTTCTTATTAAATGCAAAACATTTGTTCTATGTCAATTTTTGTCTAAATTTAGTTATTTTATCTATGATTTAATGCACATAGCTATATATATCCAAGAAATATTTAATGGCAAAATCAGAGAGACAATGATTGTCTTTTTTTTTTATACAAAATTATGACAAACAAAAGGAATAATTTTGAATGCCATTAACTACTAAAAAAAAACTATAGTATAGTTTGTTTTATGATCTATATGTTTGATGATCATTTATTTTTTTCCTTAAATTTTAGTAGATAAATAAGTTCTTTGTTTTGTTATTAACTTTAATTTCTATTTTCAAAAATTAAATTCAATTTTCAAAACTAAAATTGGATAGGTACAATCTCTAAAATTCTATTTTCATTTTTTTTAAAATTTGGTTATGAACTGAAACATCTCTTCTTATAAGAATATTAAAAAAATAAAATTTTAAAAAAGATGATCTATATATATTTCACTCCTCGTTTTTTTAATCTAAGATAGGTTAATTTGACTAAAATTAAAACTCTTAATTAGCATTTATAATTAGTTTGTGAGGGATAGATTTACTAACTAACAGTGGTTGTTCTCAAGTACAAAAAAAACTTATAATGTTATATATTTTTAAAAAAATCTACAAATAAGAGAGGGAATGTACCCTATGCTTTTAGACAAACAAGAATGACAAAAATAATAATAACAAAAATAACACTTACACATTCATAGTTTGTTTGCCAAATAGGAAACATAATATTCCATTTACAAACTATCTTGAATTGCTCCAATCGTCAAGAGGAGTCTTACATATAACCCCAAGAATTTATAGAGATTTTTCATTCAATAATATATTTAGGAGTTATCCACTTACTAAAATCATTTAATTTCTTACATTTTTTCTAAATCAAACGTTGTAATGATCATTAGACTTGTAAAATTAATAACGTCGAAATTTGCATGGATCATCTTCGTTTAAGATAATATCATACAAATATGCAACCAATGAACTACTTCTTTTTGTTTACTCACGCAATCATAAATTTGAAAATAATATAATCAACATTTAGATTAGCGTTTTATATTAATTAATTATTCAACTTTAAATATATAGAGAAAGGGCTTTATACTTTTGTAAACATTAAATCAATATTTTGATCTTTTAGGTTTTGTTGTCTCCTAATTCTTTTTAAAAAATATACTTATAAATTTTTGAAATAGTGATTAATATATTTATTAATTGAATAAACTCTACAATGGGACCTTTTACTTTACTCCCATTGTCATTAAAAGTTGTTTTGAGATTAAATATTGATGTGGGGTACTCCTATAATATCCCTAATAGTTATAGTCACAAATTAATTTGTGTATGAAAGAGAGATATAAAGATGGTGGCTGAATGATACCTACACTGAACCAAACCAAGTTAGGTCTAATTTGGGAAGCTCTCCCCTTTCAAAACTTTCAAATTTCAACCCAAAGGAAAAAGTTAAATTTTGCAAAAAGACAACATTTTATTTTCTTGGAGCTAGAGATTAACCTTTAATTTTTGTCCTTATCATTTATCTTTAAAAAGAAGGCTAATGCTACAAGTTAATTCAAAAAGCCATCATCCCATCATATCCACCTTCAAATCAATAAAAACAACAAACCCTAAACCCAATCACATGTATAATTAATATGAAAGTTAGAGCTACCAAACACTTGATGACCTTATACATATTCAAGATCCATTTATTTGCATTACAAAGTTAAAATTATAAAAAAAAACTTACTATTAATAACGATGGATGATATTGATAGTCGACGTTGTTATTTTAATGTAAAATAAATTATTTTATAACTAGGTTGTGCATATTTGATTTATCAAGATTGATTTCAAAATGATTGTGAATGTGAAATTATAATTTAAAAATAGTGTTTTTACAATATATAATATATATGGTTGCTATTGTGGACATTTATTTTGTAGGATAACAAAAAGTTCACAAAAGAGATACAAAAAGAAGAGGACAAAGAAAAACACAATACAGGTCGGAAAATGGAATTCATCTTTTAAATTTTTACTTCTCACTATCAACTTCCAAGAATTATTGTCCCCTTTTTCACTTTTTCTTTAACTAATATTATCAATTTTTTTGACGTGGATGGATATTACGAACAAATGTTATGTAAAAATTAAATTTAACAAACATCTAAAGCATTTTACCTTTTCAAAATAAGTTAATTTTTTTATTATTAACTTGACAATAAATTTATATTTTGTTAATGGTTGTTGTTATATCTTGAATATTTCATAATTTTACATGATATAGTGGAAGAATTGTGGAAGAATTGATTCGCTTTCTTATGTCCATATCAAATAATATTGACATGTAAAAAAAGGAAAAAAATTGTGCAATTTATTGATCACTCCTAACCCACATTATCTAATTTCTCTTCTATTAATTTTTTGTTTATTTATTTCTTTGTTGAGAATATCGTATTGAAAAAAAAAAGAAAAAAAAAACTCATAATATTTATAAAGTACAATATAATAAGTTTGAGAGGACATGATATCTCATATTAGAAAAATCTTAAGAAGAAATATATATTATTTATTTCAAGTCAATTAATTTTTAGATGAATCTCATGTATTATATTTTATATATATTCTTTAAACACTGCAAAAACAACAAACGGAATCCAATTTAAAATTCACAATCCAAAATTAAGTTTACATATCCAAACTTTGTTTAGAAATTTAAGTGATTATATATTGGGTTTTTAGGGGTACACATCTAGGATGATTAAGGACCAATAGTCCAAATAAAAACTATAAATGTTTACACATAATGTGAAAAAAGTTTGGATATGTTTCTAACCATTGACTTATTAAATATTTAACCATAATTAGTCCAAATATCGATTATATAAATCGTCCATAATTGTACAAAGTGAAGCAATAATGGATTACTATTATTAATAATTGAAGCTAAACCAAGATTAGTCATTTTCGTGTATAATTAATATGCTATATTAATTATTCAAATTAATAGGGCTCTCGAGAGTTTTTTCCCTTTTTATTTTCTTTCTTGCATAGACTACATATTTGGATTGTGAAAATGAATATAGGGATTAGCCTTAGTTTGTGTAATGAACTTTTTGTTCATATTTATAACAAATAAAAACAATAAATAATTAAAAAAGAAAGTTGTGCTCAAAATGGGTAATATTTAGATATATTTAGTTTGAGAGTGATGGCTTAATTTCAAATGCCAAAATGTAAATTTGCCATATCCTTTTTTTGGAGTTTGCGTATAAACCAAAATTACAACAGAAAAGTTTAATTACATTATTACATTAAAAAGTTAAAATCAATATTATCATAAAACAAAATCTAATTAAAGATTCTAAAAACTTACTTCTATGTAATGACCTTAAATATTTAAAAATAACCAAATTTTAGAATTTATTAATGATATATGTTTATTATATAATATATATATAAATATAGAAGTGATAGTTTATCAATATTATCCGTTAATTTTCCATCTTTTTTACACTCTAGTTTAAGATCCAACTTTTTATTTTTTCTATATATTATTTTTGTTGAATTATAAAGCTCTCGTCAATAAAATTTATGGATTCGTTATTACCGACTAAACTATGAGTATTTATATAAATTCTAAAATTTTACTATATTTATAAATAATTTAGTTTGAAATGATTTTGGTAATATAAATTCTCTCTTTTATATTAATTAAGTTATAAGGATCTCAGTACATGTTGACAAATAAATTAAGAGCACAATACACATCAACTTACGTATGTGATATACTATAGATAAAATTGATTAAAAAAGGTTATAGAAAATTATTATTTTATTATGATAAATTTTTAAAAAAAGAAAAAGAGAGAGAGAGAGAGGAGGTTGAGTTTAGTGTGGGCTTAGTTGCATGCATGCAAGAAAATGGGTGGTAAAAGAGAGATATATAGTGTGGGGGCTTTTGATTATTTTGTGTATGGTAGGACATGGTGATGCACCAGGAGGACGCAGCACCACCACGCAACACCACCACGCAGCATCAGCACCACCACCCTACTTGCCTGATTAAGGTTCACCATACTGTGACTGTTTGATTTTGACATAAAGTGAATTGTCATTTTGTTATTGGAAGTCTACCATTCTAATTTCCTCTTCTCCTCCCCCTACACGTGTCTTCTTTTTCTACCTTCTTCTTCTTCTTTCTTTTTTTATTTTAACAAAACTGCGGCTTCTTCCTAAAAACCACTCTTCTTTAGTTCTTACCCCCTCCTCTTACCTCTTACGGCTTACCCCACACTCACACACTCACACACTCACACACTCCTCTCCTCTCTTTCACATTTCTGCTACGTCACATGGGACCCAAACTCTCGTATTCAACCCATCAAAATCAAATTTTATATCATTTAGTTTCCTCCTTTCAACTCCTTCTACTGTACAAACAAAAATCACTCTTTCTTATTCAACTTTCTGTACATAACAATTTACTCTATTATTTTTCCGTATGAAACCACTATTTTGTCTTTTAATTTTAATATGTACCAATCTAGTATTTATACTTTTACCATGCTAATAAATATTTATGCCTTTTCTTCTATTCTTCTTAAAACTCATTCCCTACCTTGTTTGATTACATTTTTCTACACACATTTATTATGAAATTATGAAGGACAATTTTGAGTTCTCACTCAATTTTCGGTTGTTAATATGGGGTCTTTTTAATTATTATTATAATAATAGCAATAGATTGTGACACAGGTTAGTAGATAAGAAAGTGTTAGTGTATAACCTTTGTTTCACTATGTTATACGAATGTTACAAAATCACTTACTTTTGACATTAGCAGAGTCAACTAAAAAAGAATTTATTCTTCGCTAACTTTTGAAAGGTTTAACTTTTCAACTCTCCAACTGAAAATGAGCAATACAATTTCTGCACCACTTATATACTACTTAAGATGCAATTCAAAATGTGTTAATTAGTATCGTAATTCTTTTTTGTTGTCAATAAAACTAAGTAGGGCCTAAGGCCCCCTACAAGTTCGTACTCAAGAGCTTGTTGCAACAAAAGGATGGTCCCCTATGCACTTCTTTCATTTCAAAAGGGGAAAAAGTACCTCCAATCCATCATGACTTAGGGTCGTAGTAATAGTGAACCTCTCTTTGTGATCGAGATGAGGTATAGATGCCTTCCAGTCGGGGATGGGAGTGGTTCAAAATTGGAGTTTTCTCAGATAACCACCAACTTACATAGTTTATCCTGATCTTCCATGTTTGGTAGAGAAGAAGCAAACAAAGGTATACACTATCTTCCTATCTTGTCCCCTTTACATAATTGATCGAAAAATAGAAAAATTATTTCAAAAAAAATTATGTTTAGAAGTAAAATTAATTCTTACTCTTTCAATCTCAATATTTTAACATAATTAATATCAACTTGTCAAGCTAGCATGCATAAAAATCTTAGGGTAGCATTGGTTTTTTTAGTATCGAGATTTTGTTTAGGTTAACGTGTGACAAGATGTAGAACACTAATTAATTTTCATCGACTTGTCATTTCTAATTTCCTATCAACATTCTCATATATTTGTCCGCATAGAGTCTAACATTTGAAACTTTCATATTATAGAAAATTTAATAAAATATAAAAATAGGTATTACCCATCGGCTATAAAATTAATACTAATAGAAAAAACAACTTATTTAAAAGTGATGAAAGTAATTTAAATATTTTGATCATCTTTTATATTATAGTCTTCACACATCAACATTTTAACAATATTTTCAATAATATTTTTCTAATATTGTTTTAGAATGGTATACATACATAAATGGGTCGTATGTCAAAACTTTAATTGTTAATTTCGTCACTCTTTATACAAGTGTTTATCAATAAAATCTTTAAAAGATTTTGGATGAGACATTCTTGAAAGTAATGATTATTAGAAAAAACATGTGATTTTATATAGAATAAAAAATAATTCTAAAGGAAGTTCAATAGTTAATCACCCTTCAGAAGTCACTCTCCACACCTTTTTCTAAATTAATTAACTTTTTTTAGTTGATAGAATTTTATTTTCATTGACAAAAGAAGTTGTACAATAATTTTTTTTTCATACTTAGAGTTTTAAAAAATTTAATTAAATAATTGATCTATCATATAAAACAAAATTTCCAAAGTTAATTGGGTGAAGAGAGCTATGCTAAAATGAATTCGAGACTTTAATATATTTTTAAATAAATAAAATACCAAAACCTTATTTTTCATGTTTTTGCAATTTAGTATCGTCTGTTGTCACTGTTTATAAATGCATGCATTTGTTAGGTAAGGTTTGAATAAGAATTTAACCTTAGTATATTAATTATTAATCTCAAAAGATCACATTATTTAATTTCATCATTTAAAAGGTCCTTTGTTTTACATAACACGTGCATTTATGCGATGTTTCAAATACTTGATTTTAATTAAGAAACGTTTATGATATCTAAGGAGAAGTACATCCACGTAAGTAATAGTACAAATTTGATGAGAATTCAATGACTTAAAATATAATATAAAAAATTTAAACGAGCTAAAGGATAGTATAAAAAACTTAAACGAGCTAAAGTGATCTTGACAAATTTGATACACTTTTTTTAGGTTTTTTTTAAAAAAAATTCAATGTTTTTTTTAGCTTATTTCAACCATGGAGTCATATGGGATGCTATACAATTTTCTTCAAAATATAAAAAAATGTATATTTAAATCATCATGATTATATATGTAACTTGAAATTGAATATCATTAAATGATACATAAAACTCTTTCAAACAATAAAATAATAAAAAAGTAGAGATTTAAAAATAAAACTCAAACTTTTATGTTGTAATTCATTTTAATTTCTCTAAAATTAATGGATCTTTACCATAAATTTATTAAAATGTCAACAAAAAATAATTATTATTTCACAATTTGAAAAATACTTTAGCTAATTTTATGGAATGATGAATATTACATTTAATTTGGATAAAATTTACAAATTCAACTCTAAATTAAACTAGAATACTTTAAGCTATTTTTATCAAATTGAACTCTAAACTCTAAACTTGTACATTCCTAAAGTTTGTAATACCTTCGGGATTATTCAACTAAAAGAACAAGGAAAGAAGGGACGTCTATGGATTGAATTTTTTTTCTTTTCTATTTGGTTTTATGTAACATCTATGATGTTGATCTCTTTTATCTACCTATGTGATGATATAAAAGTGTATCCTTACAAAAAAAAGTAATAATCTTCTACAACCTTGAATATGAAAAACAAATTTATCACAAAATATTGATAATAAAACTACATAAAGAAAAAAAAATTGCTGAAGCCTATATGAAGCCAAAAGAATTGTTTGAACTAAGAATGTGGGTAAAAAGTAAAAAATGAGAGATGGAATTTTGGAATTTTGACAACTACATCAAAATAATTCACATGCAAGGGGAGGATAATGTTGTCACAAACTTTGCAATGATTTGGATAGGAAAAAGTTAGTAAGAAAAAAATATTGATAATTATGCTTTGGAAATCTAAAGTTAGAGAAATCAAAATTCCTTTCTTATCCCACTTTTTCCATCATAAAAAAACTTCAATTCAATATTCCCTTTTATGGTTCAAAAATGAACAAGGGAGCCAAGTCTCTCTTTTGTGTGTTTATTATTATTATTATATATATATATATAGATCCAATAATAATTCAACTTTTATTTTTTATTATTAGTTATGATTTGAAATATATGTATATATTTATATAGTACTTTTTCATAATGGGTTGCTTTGAACTTAAACAAACTTACAAAACGAACACAATCCTAGAGTGAGTGAGTGAGTGAGTGAGAAATACCTAGAGGGAGAGATGAGATTGAGACCCCATGTGACATATTTTTCAAACAAGTCTATGATTAGGGTTTTGAATCCCAATGAAAAAAATATGATAATATTCCAATGAAAAATAAAAGTAAAAATAGAAAAGGGTATTCTTTTCTCTCAATGTTCACTTAATTATAATGATCATGTAAAAAGCTAGCCAAAAAGGTAATTTATTTTTAGAATATATAGGAGAAGTTTTGATTTGCCATTTTTTTGTAATTTTGTTTCAAAAAGTTACATTAATTAGTAGCTAGACTCCTTTTTTATTTCCTTTAAGATGGATTATCAACCATTCATTAGATGGAGAAATTTTTAACATTTAATCATTAATTTGATGCCTAAGCTAAATATATATATCCCAAGTGTTAACCACCATAAACTATGTGTTTCCAAAAGCTTTCAACAATGGATATCTTTTTTACAATAAAATATAGTGTTCTTTTTACAAGACATAAATGATTCTTTTTTATGTAGGCACTTTAACAAAATCACTCATTGTGAAGACTTTATTTGAGAGCAATGTTTTCAAGTGAGGTGTTGTTTCTTTAATCATTTTAGAAAGGGAAAAAAATTCTAAAAATTACATATAGATACATTCATAACATTTTTATAACCTTTATAGGTTACCAAATTTCATAAACATCTTATTAGATTTCAAATTGTAAATACACTTGACCTATTCTCATATCCCATAAATAGTGTTGTGTATTGTTGTGTTTTGTAATATACACTATACAATATTTGAATTTATTTCTACTCTAGTTTTTTTTTTTTTTGTAATGCTACCTACATCAAGATTTGAAATTCGAAATTATGATATCAACACTCCTCAATATTCTAACATTTTAATTTAGTTCTTTCAACATGCTTTGTCATCGCATATGTGGCCTAAAAAAATTGAGGTCGCCTAATATAAATTTGTTCAAAGCTAAACACACTTAACTTTCAAGTTCTTGTGATTGAGTCTTTACAAAGAAAGTGCATCTTGTTGGTATAGATCGTAACTTATAATTCTTTTTAGTCTTTCTTAATCTTACTTTTATGTTCTTATGTACATTTTCATTTGAATATATATGATATTTGTTTATTCATGTTTCTTTCCTTACATTTTTACTTTGTTATCTAATTTGATTGTTTTGTTCTTGTAATGTTCCTCTTTTACGGCCTAAATGGCTTTTTAAATGCTTAAAAAGTATTTTTTTCACTGTTTAAAAATTATTTTTTTAGTATTATTGGAAGTTAGAGAATTTGAACCACAAACCTTGTAAACACTAATTTTTTAAATGTCAATTGAACTATGCTTGCTTTAGCTATTCTTTAAAATATCATACGTAATTGTAGGTTATAATACACCTCAAAATTGCTTCAAACTCTCTTTAAAATAAATTGCTTTCAACTCCCTTAAACATTTTAAATATTTTCATAATTACTTTTGTCAAATATGTTGACATTCTAAAAAAATAAAAATAAATGAACAAATGAACATTTTTAGTTGATTAAATTCATAATTCTTCATCTAATATAATATTTTATTACTCTAACATTATAATAGATAGCATATATAAACAAAAGTACTCCATATCAAACAATTGACAAAACTTAGGTGATTTAATAAGCCTTTCTTGTATGTATTATAAGGTTCAAAGTTTCCATGCATCGCAAATTGATATATATATATATATATAATTGACAAAATTTACCTGATTTAAGCCTTTTGTTGTATGTATTATAAGGTTCAAAGTTTCCATGCATGGCTGCGTGACAAATTAATATATATATTGTCTTTTTAGACCGACAAATTGAATAGTTTTTTGTATTATATAAATTCCAATATTATATTATTGATCTAATAGTGCATTAAAAAATGTATTGCTGTCTTCAATTTAATTTGAGATTGTGTAGGTTAGATTAACCCATGCAGCTTCATTAACCAAAATATAAAAAAATTGATAAAGGCAACCTTTTTGTCTACGATTTTTTTTATAAAAATACAACAAATCGAAAAAAATATTTATACCGTATAGAACAATTTTAGGGAAGGAAAAAGTTCACAAAAGCCACAACGTGAAATAACAAAAATACCTTATGATTAATTGATCACACACGCGTGAAAAAGTGATTTGGTACCAAAGTCTAAACGATCTCGTAGCAAGTCTAACATACCTTTCTACCTAGTCTAAATAATCTCATAGAATGTCTAAGCGATCTCGTAGCAAGTTTAAAATATTGTTATATCCTTAATTATTATTCTATCGTAATTACAATTATCCAAATTAATTTATCATTTTTGTATTAATTAAAAGGCAGCCCAATATTTCCAATTGCTTAGGCCCACCTTTGATCAAAGTAGATTATGGGCCTTCTCTAATTTTAGAAATTAGAGGGATGGGGTTGGGGGTATGATGGGAAATTAGCCTCTTCTCCTTCAAATTTCCATGAGTTTTCAAAAATATTGACTTTAAATTTCACAAAAAATGTTGATTTAGTATCTCTAAAAAAAAATTACAAAAAGTTAAATGTATAGATTGATCAAAGAGAAATTCAAAACTATATATTCCCATAGATTTTTTTTGTATTTTATAATTTATTTTAACTTTCTTAGTCTACGACTAATAAAAGCACCTTAAAATAAATAACTCCGGCAATGGAACATGCATATCAAAAAATATAATATTAAAAATAAATAAATAAGAAAAATGAAGAGAATGAAAAATCTCAAATTTCTTCTCTTTCCTCGATCTATTTGGAATTCATTCTATAGGAATTTGACATGTAGAAGGTGAATTATATGATATATAGTTGGATGAAGAGAGAAATGACATATGGCTATGGACACTGAACATACTAACGACATCTGTATTAATAATATTTATAATAACTCTCACCTATTATTTTTTCTTTATCGATAAAAGTCAAAGCATGTTAATTCTCCAATATTGGAAAAGTCAAAGTCATATTGCAAGTTCATCCTTTATTGGTTAGCTCAACATCCAATCCATCTTCAAAATTCAATAGGGATTTTGTTTTATATTTTCCACAAAATCTTTACATATTAAAACTCTTTTTTGGAATTTTCTTTTATGTATGGACTTTTATATATTATTGCAATATTAGTTTTAACAAAAAAAAAAAATTAAATTTACTTATAATTTCTCAAAATGGCATTTTCTTCCCTTAATATCAAGGCTATCTTTTACCATAACAAACAAATAACTAATATTACTCTTTACATTTCACTAACGTTTTAAAGTTGCTACATGAATAGAGTTTTGTATGAAAATTAATTCAAATTTGAAACAATGGATCACTAGTGATGACCTCAAAACTACAATAGAGTTCAACAATAGTTTTGAAAGTTTATTATTAAGCGAAAAAAGTAGTAATATAAATACTTTTAAAAAGTAAAAGAATACGTTTACAAAAAAATATATATATATATGATATTATATTATTGTACGACTTTACTAATTTTAAATATAGTAAATTAAAGAAGCATCAATACAAAATTTGCTAGAACATTGTAGGATTAATACTAAGGGTGCTATTTTAGGCCAATTTTTTCTAAAAATAAAATTGTAGACACCTATTGTTTGCTTATTTAAAAGTAGTATGTCTCTTCTACATTATAAAGGGAAAAGAAAACATAAAGTTAATGGACAAATGAGAAAGGAAATTTTATATGGAGGAAGAGAGTTCCAAAGTCCTTTGTCAAAGAGAATAATCTAATCTTGTGAGGACCATACAAAATTAAAGAATCTTATCTAAATTCTTTTTTTAAAAAGGGGTTTATGAAAATGTTAAGAATTTGTCTTTATTTTCAAACAAAGAAACTTCATTTCATATGTTTGAATTCATGAATATAATTATTATCCAAGGGGTGATGTTGCCTTTGAAAGCAATTTAACAATTTTAGCCATATGCTCCACTTTTGACCTTTGCTTATGTGCATCATATGAGACCTCCATTTCTTGGAAATAACCTACACCATTTTATTTTAAAATAAGATACCAATTAAACATAATGTTATATATATATATATATATAATGAAATAAATTTGTTTAGTTTGGTTTTGGTCTATTTTGGTTGCTTTGTCAATGGCATAATTCAAAACACTTTCTCCCAACTTTGGGATTGTAATGCTTACACCCACACAAAGCACTTATTTTAATGTCTCTATTCAGTCAAACATTACTTTCTTTAATTCAATTAAAATGTTGTATGGTGGCCTTTTTTTATTTCTTTTAAAAAATAAATAAAATTAGTCAATCATTGCTAAAGAATAAAACTATGAGAATATAAATATACTCTAAAATTTTGAAAGTTCTAACTATTGAAAACCAATTATCTCATATAAGTTCTTAAATGTCAAAATAATACGTTAAAAAATATATATTTTCGTGCATCATAACTGTAACAATTAAAATTAAATATTTTTAAGAGGTTTTTTCTTAAAAATATTTATAATATAAAACAATTTTAAAAACGGGAAAAAGAAAAAGCTTAGTTTGATTTTTTTAATTGCTAATAAATATTATAGGTTAATTAACTTATACTCGTTTTATCATTCAACATTTGATGATTAGTCAAACTACTCTATTATTTTACATTATATTGACTGTGATTAAATGCTTCTATTAACAAGAATATTGAATTGAAATCTAACACACACTTATAATTATAAAAGAATTAAATAAAAATATAGCTTACTATTTTATGCATGTGAGGAAGTCAAATAAACATTTTATATTCCTATCAAACTTTACATAATTTTTAATGGGATTTTTTTGTAACCAAATTTGAATGAGATTCATATACATAATTTGATTCTACATAGATCACATGTACTATTCATTATTTATCCTTTGTTAAAGTTTTAGTAACAGACAAATATGATTATTATTGGTAAGTAAATAAAGTCAGCAAGTAATAACATTTGTATTTATGTTACTATATATATATATATATATGTTAGTGTGATGGTTTAGTTGAAGTTGTCTAACAAGTAATTTGAATAAAATAGTAAAAGAGAAAGTTCAATAAAATAAACTAAAAGAATAAGTGGGAGAGATGGGTGGAAGGCATAGGCATAGGCAGGATTCTACTTCGCACATTCCGCCACCTTTGGGTGACACTTCATTCATCTTCTTTCCATTTCCCATAGCGTTTACCTTTCATTAATAATTCATTTATATATATGTATGGGTTCTCGTAGAAGTAGAGAACGTAATGTCATAATGTCAATTACCAAACACAACACTCTAATAATTCTCTAATGGTTAAGTTAGTTAGAAATTATGATACCTTAACATCAATAATTAATGAGTTGAATGTGACACATTTTTTTTCTTTCAAAAAGAGGGCCAAGAAATTAGCTAGGAGAAAGTTATTGGTTCGATTAGGTTTTAAAAAAGTGCACCACTTTTGAACTAAAAGCAAACGTACCCTATTCATAAACTAATCCAAAGTGTGATGTGTGATGTGTGATATTAATCTCAACCCATACTTTAGGTGATCTCATTTAATTGGACTAGTAGTATGTGTCTTCATAAATTATTTAGTTGGTAACCTACCTAAAAAGAGGAATGCATTAAAAAATGACATAAAAAGTGAACACCTTAGGGTATGAATAGTGTTTAGTGAGAGATACAAACTTTTTCCCTCTTGTAAGTAGATATAATATTCTTTATGGACTTTGTAGTATTAAATTATATCAATGGAGTATGGGTTAGAGATAATGAATCAACAATTTTGTTAAACTATACAATATCCATGAAATATTTAAAAGATAAAACAGCAGCAAAATTTAATCTGCTATGGTTGTAATATTATAGCTAATTAATATTTTAACTCATTTAAAAACGTAAAATGTTTATCTATTAATTTTGATACATCGATAAAAGTGTATTGTCGTTCACAAACTTAACTATATTAATTTATAATTTTTTAAAAATATTGCTATATGTTTAACTATTATCCCTAAAATTGCTATCCATTTTAATTACCCAAAATAATAAACATGATGAATTTTAAACATGTACAACGAAAATCAAATCGAAATTTTACCATAATTAGCTCAGGATTAAGATTAAGTTAATTAGTTCATGATCTAAGGATAATTTTGTGTGTGAACAAAATTTCATGGTTAGCTCAGGATTAAGATTTAATTACATAGGTCATCAATAATCGAAATAGCCAACTCTATACAGTCAACGATGTTATAATGCAAAAGTGACTATTTCATGTTCTAGTCTTATGTAAACTTTTTACATATGATGCCCTCACTTTCATATCTCTATATGAACGATAATTCGGGATCACATTGTTTGTACTAACTATAAAGTGAGTTGCATTCATAATGTCCCTAGAATAAAATGTCCAATAATTTCTCGATAATAACTTTATTGAATATAATATGATTTTAGGTTACAAACTACGAGTGTTATGACATAAACTCTAACAAGACGTTGTAGCTATAAAGAATAAAAAAATGATAAATGTAAAAATAGTAAAAACTGTAGCAAAATTGAAGTTTTAAAATAT
This sequence comes from Cucumis sativus, assembly GCF_000004075.3. Classification (NCBI taxonomy): domain Eukaryota; kingdom Viridiplantae; phylum Streptophyta; class Magnoliopsida; order Cucurbitales; family Cucurbitaceae; genus Cucumis; species Cucumis sativus. Next base: position 2,773,455 of record NC_026656.2, read on the forward strand.
TGTTTACTGTAGCTAATTAGAAGTTTTAAATATTTATTGTAACGTGAGATATGATTGTTAGTCTTAGATAGTCATTGCACTAAATGGTCTCTCAAACTTTACATTATTTCACACTTAAGTTGATTTACGTCTTAAATTGTGTGGGATAAACACCAAACTGAAATACAATTTTTTTTTTGTTTTGTAAGTCATGTTCAGCCTCCTTGAAAATAATTTATCATTGTCGACACGTAAAGTAGACAAAATTTTCTTAATCGGATGTTTGACATGAACAAAAATTCATTAATATTTTGTTAGGAGGACTCAATTATATTGAATAATTTGAGATATTTGTAAAAATATAGAAAGAAATATCAAAATAAATCACAAAATGAAAAGGAAAGGAAAAGAAAAACGAAAATCGTGTACATGAATTCCACCACATGGAACGCCATCTATGACTTAATATATTGTTCCAAATTGTCACTCTTTAATTTCACCATCAACCGTCCACTCTCCCAATATTACAAAACTCTCCCCTTCTGAAATATAAACAAAACAAAGGCTTTAACAACAACATTTTTGGTGTCTTCTTCATTCAATATATAAGTATTCATTCATTTTGGATCAGTTAAGTCGACCGAATAAAATCATAGATAACAAAGGGTTTGATCATCAATGTTGATGGTGATTATTTAGTTGAAAAAACTACCTTAATGTATCGATACTCTTTCCTAAAGGTTTTTAAAGATTCATACCTACAAAGTTTTACCACCTTATTGAATTTTTTTTTCTAATAAATGATATATTTTACCACAGATGGAAAAAAAATTAGATCTAAATGTTATTATATTGGATAAATTATGTTATTATATATATGCTAATGTTATGTTTGCAAGAGAAATTAAGATTCAAAAAGGGTAATTTCTCGCCCAGACGCGGGCCCACACTGAAAGTCCAAACAATCCTCAATCTCCTTCCTTGCCCAACACGACACCGTTTCTCCAGCGTCTTCCTACTTCCTCCCTTCCTTTCTACTGATTCCCCTTCTCTCTTTTCTTTTAAACCTTCCCTTGACTTTCCTCTCCCATGGCTTCCTCTTCCACCAACCTCCACTTTCTCCCATAATAACTCCCCTCTCTTTTCCCTCTTCACCCCATCATCCAAAACCATGCCCTCTCTCACCGCCCCCCATGGCCTTCCTCTCTTCCTCCTCCTCTTCCTCTTCCTCTTCTCCTCCGTCTCCGCCCAGTCCCAGCCCTCCCCCGACCCCAGGTCAGACCCTTACCAGTACCGCCTCAGCGGTTCCATGGCCGTCATCATCGTCATCCTCATCGCCGCCCTTTTCTTCATGGCTTTCTTCTCCGTCTACATCCGTCACTGCAACGATTCACAATCCAACACCATCCGCCCTATCACCGTAGCCGCCGGCCGCTCCCGTCGCGCAACCCGCGGTCTCGATCCGGCGGTAATTGAAACATTTCCGACTCTGATTTACTCCGATGTGAAAGAGCATAAAATTGGTAAAAGTGCCCTAGAATGCGCTGTTTGTTTGAATGAATTTGAAGATGATGAAACGCTGCGTTTGATCCCTAAATGTGACCATGTGTTTCACCCTGAATGTATTGATGCTTGGTTGGCTTCTCACTCTACTTGCCCTGTTTGTCGAGCTAATTTGTCTCCTCAACTCACTGAGTCCGTCCACCGAGTTGACGATTCCAACGCTGTGGTTAACTCGGATACTGACGGAGGTGATATTGAAGCTCAGTCCACTGACGTCGTTTTAGAGACAACGGCTCCACCTACGGTTCAGATACAAACGGAATCAGAGCTCACTACCACGACAGGTAACAAGGCCTTGAATCGGACACGTACACGAGGATCCCGATCCAATAGATTGCGGTGGCTATTTCCCCGGTCTCACTCGACCGGACACTCCTTGGTTCAGCCTGGGGAAGACACTGAGCGGTTTACTCTCCGGTTGCCAGTGGAGATAAGAAAGCAAGTTGTGAACCGGAAGCTGAACCGGGCGATGAGTATGGTGGTTTTGGCCAGGCAGAGCAGTTCGATGAGAGGATACAGGTTTGGTTCAGGTGAAGGGAGTAGTCGAGGGAAGTATTACCGGAGGCTCGAGCGGTTGGACCGAACATCGAAGTCGGACCGGTGGGTGTTGTCAATGACACCGCCGTTTTTCACGCGTATGTCGTCGATGAAGACTCCACGTGGAGGGAGTAACCGCGGTGAACCCGGTTCGGGCCGAGAACTTGGACAGGGAAATACCGCTGTCGAATCAAGTATGCTTCCGGTCTGAAGTAGTTTTTTTTTTATTTTATTCTTATATGATTTTTTGGCCACATTATATAAAAATTTAAATTAGTCGTGAATTTCCCGAGGGGAAATTTGCTTTTTGTTTCATAAAAATTTACATACATTAATTAAAAGTAATGTGTACATAAATTCTTGTTTATTATTCTTTCTATAACTATAGATGTTGGTCTTAGACGTGTTGAACTGTTGATTATAATAAACAATGTAACAATTTTTTTTTATGTTTTAAAAAATATTTTCTCCAAATTGAAGGGTGTTTTTTTTAATCAAGGATTATTTAGAGTAAATTACAAATTTGCACCTATAGTTTGAAAGAAGAAAAAAAAGTTGGAATCTAATCTAATAAATAGAATTTTATAAGTAGTCTAAAAATGTCATAAATAGTCTCAATTCTATTCTAACTAAATCAATTTCGTCTCCAATTAAATATTTTTTTTATAAATAAGGATAGAATTAAATATATGTTTTCAAATGAATATAGTTGAATTTATTTTGTAGTAGAAGTAGATATGGGCTAATACATTCTAATAGACGATTAATTTGAAAATATTGAGCATAGGTTAGTTAAAGAAATGTAGGTGTGTCTTAGCATAACAATTGGACATTAAATATAAGATAAAGAAATTCAATCTTTCCAAACATCAACTTGGCTATCATTTTAATAGAGTGGTTTTTTTAGGGTGTAATAGTAATCATAGTAGACGTTTAGATTACCGAACATTTCTCGAGAGAGGAAAGTGTTAGGAATGTTTGCGGCCTAGAATGGAACGATGACTTTTTCGTCCATATATTATCTTTTTATATCTACAAGACTAACTAAGAAAATTAAACTATTGTGAAATATTTCTGATTGATTAATCTTCTCTTTTCTTGTTCGATATAAATTTTGTCAATTTTTTTGAAATTTTTTACGAACTCTAATATTTTCAAAACTCAAAATCAAGGTGTATATATGATACAAATTTAATTGCTTGTTAACCATGGGTTGTTTGTCGCATCTAACAATGTCACATTTTATTTCCCATTAAATTTGATACATAAGTTAAAAGGTGTGACTTCTATAAAAGATTATATTTAAACGATACACACAAAAGATTATATTTAAACGATACACACAAAGTCATTAATTTTTTATTTAACTTTTTTTTTTTTCACAAAGAGACAAAAAAATTTTAGTTTGAAATAATTGAGAATACAAAGAAAAGCCCAGCTGTCACTTTTTTTTTATAATTGTTTTCTTTTGAGAATATATTCTCAAAATGTCTTTGGATCATCATATTTTTATATTTCTATTAACAAAACCACTTTATTAATAGCTTTAGTATATATATATTACAAATATTTTTGTGAATGTGTATTATTAATATTATGCTAATGTTTAGTACTGACCTAATTATTTAGCTTTTAGCTATGTTGATATTAGAAAAAAAGTAATAAATAACTTTTGTTGGATGTTATTGTAAATATTTTTTTTATGATAGATCAATTTAGATGTAGTATAATTAAGTGACTAAAAGGTCTATAATTTAAATTATTTTATATTTTTATTATATTCAATCATTTATATTTATTCTTTAATATCAAAGTCGACGTAAGTATGATGAAAATATTACTAACAATATGTATCTAACTAAAAATTGAATGTTAAAAAAACCTTCATTTTATCATTTGTATAAATGGACATAATATAAGATAATAAGGGGATAAAGATCATGGACTAATGTGTGTGTATATATAGTATATTTAATCACGAGATTTCTAAAAAAACGAATATAGATTATAAAAAAGTGAAGATCTTTCTATATAAGATAGTGTAAAGAAAATTTGGGTGTATAGTTTAATCATGAAAGAATAATTGAAAACTTTTTAGAGATGTGATTATCTAAAGTAAGAGATATGATTTTTTTTTTTTTTTTTTTTTTGAAATAAAAGTTTAGAAAAGTGAAATGACCCACAAAGTGCTAAATTTGATTAAACGGTAGATTTTCAAAAGAAATTATTCCTTTGATTCTTTATTTGGTAATTATATTGCGAATGTGTATGTAATGATATTATATTTCATATTATATCTTTGCCATGTTTAAAGAAAATATATATATTATGTGAAAGAACTTTGTTGATAAGTATTGGCAGCAAAGATATTTTTGAAAAATTATGATTTATATACCCTCTTGAAAAAAATTTCTCTTACACTATACTTAAATAAAAAAAGTATAAGCTTTTTATCTTAAAAGCAATCTTAAAGCTATACAAAAATGGTTCTTTTATTTGTCATTTTTTTTCTTAAAGGAAAGTACTTATGATTCTCAAATTATATAGTTGATGGCAAATGTGTTTTCCACTTAACTTGTAATGGGTTTTTCCAATACCTTTTGAAAAGAATAAATAAATAAATCATAATGATAAGGTAACTTTTTTTTATGAAAGTTATAAATTTTAGTTTTTAAAATAATTAGATTTAAATTATATATTCACATCAACCCTAAGATTATTTAACAATGAGAAACTAATATAGATTAAAATTATATTAATTTTTTTATTAAATTATTAAATAATATTTATTTAAGAGTTAACTTAATTTTTTTTTATAACTCAAACCTACCATTTTCTGTTTGATTTTGAAATGAAACTAGAGTGCAATGGTTGATTTAATATTGCATCATAATAAAGTGATTGTTCGATTATATCATAAAAAATAAATTAAGAGACTATTTAACCCTTGCAAATACGTTGAATTAATGTTTAGAGAGTCGGAACAATATTTTAACTTAAAACAGTAGAATTATTTTCAAACAAGTGTAACTCTTATTGTCTGTAAACAAATTCATATTTGTTTGATAATTCACTAAAAACATTTTTTTTTTAATTTTCGCACACCAAAAAGTAAATAATTTATCAAATACAAAAGTAAAACTTAAAGACAGAAAATGAATGAATGAATTACCAAAGCATACTCTAAATTAATGATCTCTTACATATGAGAAGTGCAATCACTTTTCACTTGTAAGTACCATCAATCATACGTAATAATCATTTTGAATAAATTACATAAGCTCTCTCTTAAAGTAATTTTAAAGCTACACGAATCCCTTATTTTCTCTCTTTTCTGCTTCTCTTTTTTTTAGAGCAAAGTTTTTTCTTTTAGTGTAAGTGTGTGTATATGATATGATATTTGTCATTTTGTCTAAAAGGAAAATTTGTATCTTATCCTAAATGATTTAATATAACCACTTTAATGCATTAAGTTCTAATCTTCTTTTTATCTTTGCAACTAATGATGCTGGTTGTGTGTATGGTGTATATTTATATATATATATATATATATATATATATATATATGTATATTGATAAAAGAATGTAAATGTAACATTCTATTTTCTATGAAATTAAATAAGGGGGTATGTATACTTAGCTAGAAGATTAATGGGATATAAAGTGGTATACACTGAACATAATTAAATTTAGAGAATTTACTCCATCACTAGTTTAATCAAAGAAACGGATTAAATTGTGGTTAAATTAAAAATGTGGTCTTTAGACGTTGAATAATAATATGTTTTATATGTTTTAATTTAGAATTTTATAGGTTATTCTTAGTTTTAGTTTGGTATCTATAGTTTTGAACTTCTCATAAACCACGTCTAAATGATGATTTATATATATATTTTTCATTTTTACTCTATATTTGCACGTTAAACACAATGCATAAACATAGTAGTGATAAAGACAATTAAACAAAGATTCTACGAAATCATAAGTGACAATGTTGAGACATGCAATTTTAGTTTTATATGTTTAGTAGTACGAGGTTTCATCTCAAAACCATTTGATAATTAGAGGAGTAACTCATCAATCTTATAAAAGTGTGTGTTTTCTTGGTTTTTAGAATGTCGACTCTCAACACACATCTCAACATTATCAACGAATCTAAAGTTCAAAAACTAGTCTAGACTTGACCTAGATTCATTCAAGTTTGAACTGACATCAATCTGTGGCCGACTTAGTCTAAACAAATTCATTTATTTATTTGATTGGACATGAATCATGATTTTTATAATGATGGCCAACCCGTTTAGAACATTTTTTTGGATAGGTCCATCGGGTCGACCACTAAACTCAAATATATATGGCATATGCTTATATTTATAGTTTTCATATATTATATTTTGTGTATTAAAAGGTAAAAGTTTTTAAATTCTTTTCTTTTTAAGTATTAAAACTAATAAAAAACTTAAGACAAATAAATTGTAAATAAAATGTTACAATATAACAATATTAGGAATTTTATCCAGAAAAGTAATAAAAATATAAAGGAATTTCAAAAAATACAACGACAAAATATTTTAAAAAATGACTTGATTTTGTTAGATATGCGGTAATTATTTTGATATTTTGTTATATTTATAAAAATTTCTCAAATATAAAATAAATTTAATAAACTTGAATAGCGAGTCATTGAAAAAAAAAAATATAAAAGATGCATATATTTTCAAATAATTATATCATGTGCTAATCCAATGTGCATGTTTAAGCCCAAACTTAAATTTGATCTAAGTATCTAAGCGGAAGCCAAAGCCAAAGTGTTGGACTATTAGGTTTGGTATTGATGGTTGAGTCGATCTAATCTAAACCCAAACAATGCCTTAGTTCTACTGCTTTGGGCCTTAGTCTAAATAATGCTTGTTTAGACCATTGACTTCATTCCTAAGAGACGAGTGAAAAGTTTCATTTGGTTGAAGATTAAAGGAGAGAGGGAAGAATAAATTATGAACTCCCTTCCATTTCTTTTTTTCTTTTCAAATATAGAGACAATACAATAATATATTTTAATACATAGTAAGTGTATTGATATTTTTATTATATTTATAAATTTAAAATGGTTTTGATGAAAGAAATGCACCAAAAAGAGAAGAATATGTTAATATGTTGAATGAAAATTGAAGTATAAGGATCAAAATTAGTGTTCATGGAGTGGGTACCACTGTTCATTCAACGTGTCTCCTCCAATGAAAGACCTCAAAATTGCCAAATCATGCGACCCTTCTCTCTCTCTCCCCTGTTCCAGCGAGACTTTATTTTCCTTTCCAACTCTCGCTTTGTTTCTTCTTCTTCTCCCCTTTTCCCTTCTCGCCTCTAAATTCTTTTAAGCAATTCCAGGCTGCTGAACAGTTGGGTGAACCTCATTTAAAGAACCCATTTCAAAGATGCATTCATTTGGGTTCAGAGCCAACGCTTTGCTCACCTTCGCCGCCACCATTCTCGCCGTCATTTGTGCTTTCGCTTCCTTTTCCGATACCCTCAACTCCCCTTCACCCACTGCACAAGTTCAGGTCTCCCTTCTTCTTCTTCTTCTTCTTCTCTCCTCATCTTTCTGGGTTTTCTTTTCCTTCCCCTTTTAGATCTGTGGATTCATTTTTCTTGAATTTCCACACCCATTTGGTGATTTGATTTGGTTTTCTTGTTTTTGTGTCTTAGGTTCTCAGCATCAATTGGTTTCAAAAGCAACCCAATGGAAATGATGAGGTATGATCTCATGGACTTTCTTGTTTCTTTAGTATTTGATGAAGTGGGGTTCTATTGGGTTTGTGAAAATTTGTGTGAGAAGAGGGAATGAACGGCATTTCAGTTTCCTGACGTGTTGAACTTTAGGGGTCCTTTTTCTCCCTCTTTTTCCTTTTGTACTGCATGATTTGTTATTTGATGTAATGAAATGGGACATTAGTGTATTTGAAAATTATGAAAAGTTGTTGGGGAGAAGGCCCAAGTTGGTTATTGGAGAACATGTAGTCTCGAAAATTAGGGCACGTACCTAAGAATGTTGATGTTGGTTGTTCCTTGTTCGAATCCTTTCTCGCCCGCAGCCAGTCAAAAAGGGCAGACTTTTCCCTTGTGTGTATGAAAATCATGGTTGGGGGAAATTATCTGAGGTTTCGTCTTCTTAGGATTGCCAGGATACCATTAGACCAAATAACCATGACCTTACTCCTGAAGAAAGTACCAAAAATGAATTGAAACGCCTCTTCACTCCTTCTAGAGAAGCACCAGCTTAGACCGAACAGACGTAAAACATATTTTGCTGTTTTATATATATATATATATATGTAGGAAACAATATTTAGCGTGTCTCTAATCCAGTCGAATGCTGTTTCTTCTTATCTGATGGAAAGCCGTGTTTTTCTTAGATAACTGATGGTGGGTTGGCTGTAATCTTGACTAGGGGTTCTGTAATTTCATTAAGAGATTATTTCTAACTCTATCATTTTTAACTCTGTCAACCTTGATCCCCTCCTCTCCCCCCTTTTTAGGTTTCTCTACTATGCTCGTTGTATAATTCTCTTCTACTTTGAGTTTTACATTAATAAAGAAGCTTGTCTCCATCTAAAAAAAATCTTAGCAAGATTGATTACTTGATGGATTTTTAGATACACAAATATATGAATTATGAGGAGAAATTTATTGAATACGTCAAGTAAATGCGTGGATATATTGAGAAAGTAAAGATCCCACAGGATAGTATAATAAAGAGGTCTTTTTCTCACTCTAGGTAAGAAAGTGATCAAGGAAAGTTAAAGTTAAAAGAGGACTTTTCTTTCTGTTGAGTTCTTTGAAATGATAAGTTTCTTTTCTTTGATTGTGTAAGTGTGAGATTGAGTGTGGATAGGTTTCTTGGCGCTGATTAACTCCAACAACATTCGCCCTTAAGCTAGGCTTCCATGACTCCATCATCTTCATGAACGAGTCATTTTTCAATGCTTTTGATGAATATGTATGTAATATCATCTCCGACCTTATAGTCGTATTGTAATAATTCTCTATTTATGATTAGATCTCTAGGGAAATTATATTTGACTTTTTTGTGATTATTCCCTTTGTGAAAAGGTAGACTTGGTGTGAGAACGATTGACAAGCTTATTATCCCAAAACAATGTACTCCTTTCTTCTTGAAGGACACTTTGGTCAATGATAAGGAACTGAAAAAAAAAATCAAATAGGCACAAGCACATTTTTTAGAAGAGGATTGATGGGAGCTTATTATCATAAAATAATGCAATTACTCTTTCTTGATTATTTGACAGAATGCTTCTTTTTGCAGGTTAGCATGACTTTAAACATATCAGCGGACTTGCAGTCATTATTTACGTGGAACACAAAGCAGGTGCAGTGGCGAACTATTTTCTTCTTTTGTTTCCTCTCATAATCCTTTCTACAGTCTGGTTGGTTCATTGTGGTGATTATAAATAATTAGTTGATAGAACACGTTTGTTTATTCACACACTAGTTACACCAAGGGCCAGCCGACTCCTTTTGTTCATACTAAATCCCAAGTCATTCTCCCCTTACTTTCTTACTTCTATATTCTCTTAACTATCTGCATTCGAGGGTCTATTATAAACGTCATACAAATTGTCATAATCCCTGAAGTTAATAGGTTTCAAATAGCTGGATGTCCATTTGGCATAGGGTGGTCATTGTCGCTTCTTCCCTTTATTTGTATATTCTGTGAACTACGTCATTCAAGTTAATAATAGTGTCGGGGATCACAAGGGTTTCATCTGTTTATATACATATTTCATAAACTATAAATAAAACCCTTTCTTTCTTGAGATTCGGCAGTGTTATCATGATCTTCATTTTAACATGTGCTACAGGTTTTTGTGTTTCTTGCTGCTGAATATGAAACCCCATTGAACTCCTTGAATCAGGTGAGTTTCTGCTCATCTCTTTTAGCAACTTGACTCGCCTTAGGTTTTTGGCTTTCTCGTGACTGAAATCACAAAAGTTCACATATTTCACTACACGGGGATTCTTTATACATTTACTGCAATTTAATCCCTTTCCAAAATGTGGTTTCTAGATCTCACTTTGGGACGGTATCGTACCTTCCAAAGAGATTGCAAAGTTTCAAATCCATACATCAAACAAGTATCGCTTTGTTGATCAGGTTTGTTATCTCTGGTTCTTTTCCAAAGCTTTCTCCAACATGTTTATGATGATTAGTAAGTTTTAAACCTAAAAGTGACTAACTTGTATTTCTCCTTGTTCAGGGAAGCAATCTGAGAGGTAAAGAGTTTAACTTGACATTGCATTGGCATGTGATGCCAAAGACAGGCAAGATGTTTGCAAATAAATTGGTGATGTCTGGATATCGTTTGCCACAGGAATATAGATGAGAAAAAATTTCTCAATCAATTGTAATTTCTGAACTAAACCTTACAATAGGCTTTAGCATCAGCCAGCTTAATCAACAGTCTTACAAACACTGAACATTTCATGAATGGAATAGGAAGAGGAGGAATTTTGTGTATTCCATTTTTTCATGAATTCTTCAGGCTTTTAAATGAATTGAGATATGATACAGTTTGGTCTTTTTTTTTTCCCACCTCTCAACTGCATAGTCTCTGTGATGGCAGATGACCCTAATAACTAATTTTAGTTATTGATCTACATGAACTCCAATATGAATCATCACTTTCTAATATTAAAATATTTTAAATAAGAAAATACTTCAGTCAATCTTTGTCACACAACAAACTTGTGTTTTTTAACTATATAATAAAAGATACACTCGGACAGGACCCAAGTATTACTCTTTAAAATGTTAGTAATGTATAGATGTTTAAGATTGTTGAATTGGATGATCTTTTTTTGTTATTGATTGCAAATGTATGAGTGTTACGCGTGAGCATGTGGCTTTCGCACTAATTGATCTTTCCAAATAAGCTTTTATTCAATAATTTCTAAAAATAAGCTTAAATCAACAATAATTATTATGATTTGGATAGGAGGTTTGATCTCATCCCGTTGTGTAAAATATGCTTTTAAGCTTTTTGAATAAAAACCCTTTCAAAACCTAAATTCGAACTAATAAATCAGCTTCTATGAAACAGTGTAGAAGTGACTAATAAATCAGCTTCTATAGAGCTTGAAAATTGGATATAATTTATTATCCTTTGAATCAAGGCATAAAATTAAATTGCTAATATTCATGACTGTAAATCTTTCATCACAACACCTTCAAGAATCCCAGCAATGTCAAAGTTAGCTAAGAAATGTTGAGGATCAACAGGGCCAGGTAGTTGAAATGAAAGTGAAAACTCTCCTGGTGGACACAGGTTGTGAGTTACCATTTCAAACACTTGAGAATGTTTTTTCACTGTTCTCTCACCTGTTGTTGTAACTCCCTTTATCACCACTCTCCCATCCTTTTCAACTTCACAGTTAAATCCACCTGATCAATGAATCAAAACTCTCATCAATTTATGACAAAAAAAACCACTGAAAAACTGACTAGTATTATATATATATATATATATATATATTTAGTTAATTCAGATAGTTGTGTCTATTTCGTGTTTCGATTTAAAAAGATCTCCATTGTGTCTCTAACTCCAGTAGGTATATGTTGCCTAAATGGTCATAATATGGTAGATATTGAACACAAGGATAGCTAGGCAAACTAAAGAGACATTCATCCCATCCATCAACCAATATCATCATGGCTAAACTATATTGTTCTTACTAATATCCTTTCCTTTTTAGTGTATACAAATATATAACTATAACTCAGGATACTCTTGAGATAATCTGTGTGGTTGCAGTAATAGATTCAGCTTCTAGTTTTCGAACTTTTTCTTTGTATTTCATGATTTCTTGTTTTTAAGTTTCAGTTGCTAGTCTATTTTTTGTATCTATGAGCATTAGTTTTGTTTACTTTTTTAAAAAAGACTAATATGTAAGATTCGGATCATTGAAATATATTAAACAAAAGCAACTTACATGGATCTCTTTTAACGCCTGGAAGAGACACACGAAACAAGTACGAGTCTTCACATTCTCCAATGTCCATTGATCCAATTATTGGTCCAACGTTTCCCATTGCTGCAGTTCCAGTCAATGCAAATCCTGTATTTGTAGCAGCTACTAGATTCGCCCAATCTTCTTCAGATGGTTGTCCGGGAAGAAATAGCATTGCTGGACCAAATTTCTTCTCCAAAAGATTAGAGTCGGAATTGGTATGTGGAGGTGTCAAATTACCATTATATGGAACACTACGAACAGGTGAAGTAACTAAGTCATGTTGCTGATCATCCTTAAGAGGAGAGAACTCTTTATTCGATCTGTTCTCTGTAGCTTCAACATTGAGTGAAGCTTTACGAGCTGACGAATTGTGTGATCTGGCTGCATCTCTATCCAAAAAGAAGTCATTCAGTCCTGTTAGCCTCTTAAACCTTTCAACATCTTCCGGATTCAGGTAGTAGACTTCTGGGTTGTTGATAAACAAAAGGCTCTCGATATACCTATACCAATTCTTGGACCGAGTATGAGGATGTAGTTCAAGTGGAAAAAGATCAGGAAACTGAGGAGAACTAGTATCTCGTCCTTGTGAGGGAAATTTGCCTTGGAAGAACTGATGTAATAAAGACATCTTCATAATAAGAGATTCATCAGCCTTCCTCAAGACATAATAAAATATGCGCTCTACTTCCACCATCTTCATGAGAGATCCAGCAAGTTGATCAGAAGTATAGGGAGGCAATTTCTCAGCTAGTCTCTGTAGAGCAGACTTTGGTGCTGTTTCGCCTTTGAGGTTAGGCCCAAAGTAGATACCGGCGATGAAGTACAATAGAAAATGCTGGTCATTCTCTGGTGCTTTAGTTGGCACAACAGGAATAGGAGATTTTGAGTTCTGGGGAGAGCTGTCATCCATTGCAGAAGCAGCTGCCAAATAGAAACCTACAAGCAAGAAAAAGTTGCTAATTGAAGTGACAGAGAAAAAGTCTGGATTAAATAAATGCTAGCAAAATAGATAACAATCATCTGGAAAGAATACCCCTTTCATGTCTCTCCCTTCCCACATGCTCACCTGCATCGATTCATATTTACACACAGTAAAAAGGCTACCTAAAAATTTAAACATAGCTTCTTTCTTAACTTTGAACATAAATTTGCTTCTATCAACAGAAAACCAAAAGGCAATGTGAAAGACAGGTACAATAAAATTAAAACGCGCTAGCTTTATAACGTTAATACAAAATTATTAGGTAGATAAGACTTTTTTACGATAGTGGATACCCTAAATTATAATTGATAAACCAGGCAGAAACTTGAATCGGACACATGGATGTCACCAGCAGAAGTAAGCGGTCATCAAATAATTTGCCAGAAACAAGTAATGTTAGAAGAAAACACCATCAAACTGCCATTTTAAAATTACAGATTGGTATATAATCCTTCCTCACATTTGTTGGCATCCCTTCCCCCTCATTTGCCTGAAGCTAATTCTCTATCACTTAGAGCTATGCGAACACGAGAGTAGCCCAATGGTTAAGTCATCCACTCCTTCCTTTAGTTTGAAAGTTCAGATCCGCACCCCCACATTAGTTGTAGTAAAATGACTACAAATCTGTTGTTACCACAAAGGCCATGATAAAACTAAATAATAGAAAGTTCATAACTCGTCTTTCTTTTGAAATGACGACTTATGTAGGATGTACAAACCCAACTACCATTTTACAAACTTCAACCAATTTCTTTTCTCTCACAATCTCCACAACCACTAACAAATTCTAAAATTTCAACCTACACCAAGCTAAAAGTATAATTAGCATCAGCATTCATCCATACTAGCAGTTTTCTTCCCTTTTTGGGACAAAGGAAAAACCTTACTTCCAAAAAATGAAGGGAAAAAAAAAATCTAGGGTCAGCTTGAGCTGGCATACAAAGAACAGAGCAATAAAGTTACCAAGAAATTCCAAAACAATATTTGCCAAATACAAAACAATTAATCTAATAAAGCCAAACCAGCTAAAAGCTTCTTCATTGAAACTGCGAAGAAGATGTTATAAACTGGCCCTAATATGAAAAGGTTCTATATCCAATTATCAAGCCAGTGCCATTTGAATTCAACAATCAGAGTCATAAATCATGATAAGGTCAAAGGAAAAAAGGAAGGCATTGAGTTCCACTCAAATTCCACCATAATTTTACCTAATTGGAAAGGAATGAACGATGAATGGCACAGGGAAATCAGCCGAATCGGAGATCAAACGCAATCAGTACCAGATGAAAGAAATCCCACAAAAGAAAAAAAAAAAAGAAAAAAACCCGAAATTGACACAAAAAACTCAAGAGCAGAACATTCGAATGGGAGCTGGAGGAGAACTTTGGTTGAGGTTGCATCAAACAAACAATAGTACAACAGCCCCACAATGTAAAAAGATCACGAAATGAAATGTTGAAGAAAAGCTGAAGAATCCACCAATGTCGAATCTTTCCATTTAACTGCTATCACTATTCAACAAACAAAATTACTTTAAAAGGAAGTTTTTTTTCATAAAAGATTTTAGTTTTTGAGATAATTTGATCCTTTTTTCTTTTCTTTTCTTTTTTTTAGTTTTGAAAATTTAGATGAAAATTTTCAAATGTTTTTTCATATGTAAAAATAAGCATAGTTTTTAATTTTTCTTTCTAAACATTTAAATTCTTACCGAGTTTTTATTTTTATAAAAAATAAATTTTATTAGTTAATGTGTTTAAACTCTCAAAAAAACTTAAATGGGTATGTATCAATCTCAAAATTTTATTTTATTTGTAAAAGATAATAAATTAAGTGTTCATATAAGTTAAATGTTTAATAATTTTTGTAACCAATCTCATAAGAATAGAACATTTTATTTATTTGTTTGAACGGATAGTTAGATTTTAAGTACAAATTTGGAAATTATTTACATTTTCTAAAAGAGACTAAAAAAGAAAGGAAAAAGATCACGTGAGTAAGATATGGAGGGAGGGAACCCATATTCATCTCTTCTCAGCCCTATGCAAATGCTTCCTTATAAATTCAACTTCTTCACTTTCATTTCCTTCTTACTCTTACTCAATACGTTGACGAAATCCCAACCTTTTCAAAGTCTCCGGCCACTTCCCGATGACTTCTCCGGCTAGGTATCTACCTATCTCTTCATGTTCGATTGGACTCCGCAATCTTTGTCTCTCTCTCTTTACTATCTCTTCTGTTCATCGTCATCGGTTAATGCAGCAGAGGAGGGGTTTTTCTCTTTTCTTTTTAATCACTGTCTTCTTTTTATTGGTATTTGAACGTTGTATTTGTGAAGAGGGTGGGTATTAGGGTAAAGGGTTTTTTGTGGTATTGAGAAATGAGCTCTAGTTTCGGATTTTATGAAGAGTTTAAAGGTAAATTTTATGTTTTGGTTGATGGGAATTGAATGTGGGCTTATGTAGTGATCATTTTTCCGTGTTTATGTTTTGATTTTTTGCTTAATGTTGAGTGGGAGCTTTTGGTTTTTGGTTGATTAAGAAGGGAACGTGGTGAGATGGAAACCAGGGGGAACTTTGTTTGGTGATTTTAAACAAGTTGAGGTTTTTTCGTAATGGGAGTCCGTGGATGAACCATTAGTGTTTTCTCTTATCGCTCTATTTATATTTGGAACGAGATATGTTCTTTGGTTGGCAAGAAATCAAATAGTTGGTAAGACAGAGATGACCTTATTCATTACACTTCTTTGAAAAATGGAAGGAGAATCTTCCAACGATGTAGAGTGGATTACAAAAAGGGTCTTCTACTTGGATATAAAATCAGTGAGATTCTGAGACTACGGTCGTCTAAAGAATTTGTACATTTGCACCCACTAACAGCAGAGAAGAGCAGCAAGTTTAAGCAGACATAATAAGGTTTAGCTTTCCAAAAGACAGCTGTTTCTTTCCCTCCACAGAGTCTTGTTGAAAGCTTCCACCAAAGATTCAGTTCATGGGTTCATGAGTTCTTTAATGTGCCTATTTTAGAAAGATTTGGAGGGTGGAAAACAGTAATTTCTTATTTGGATTAGTAGATATTTTCAAACTTCCCTTAACTTTTGCCTTAGCAATCTGTCAAAGTAGTGTTGAACCATGGCGTTTTGCTTAGATGTATAGAAGTATTGACCTGAAATTTGCACTACTTCTAGAACGTGTTTAGGGAAATTTTGTATCTTTATAGACGCATTCAAATTCCCTTGGGTCATATCAATGTTTGTAATTGCTTTTCCTCGTTGATTTTTGTCTTAACTTTCAAGCTAAATAGCCGATATTATCCTGTTATTTCCCTTTCGAAACCATAAAGCAGTACATCTTATACACTATTGCTCTAGAGGCTAAGGTCCATTTGATAACAGATTCTTGAATTTAGTTGAGATTTATTATCTGCATGACATGCCTCATTTAAAAAGCCAACTTCAGGTATTATAGTCTTAATTGGTTAAGATATTATAACCTTGATTTAGAAATCAAAGTTTTGAATCTCCACCCATCTGACTCAAGGCAAATTATCACTAATAATTTTATATTTTTGGATTTATTTTTGTTAACCTTTTCTTAATCGTAAATGATAAACATCATATATACTGAATTAAAATATAAAGAAATGAAGTCTTGTTTCTTTGAAGTTGGCAATGATACAAGGAAATGGCAAATATGCATACCTCATAATGGAACTTGTGTTGTTCCGGTTATCTGTTCTCTGAGGAAATCCCATAAATATACAAGGGAATGTCAACGATTTGGAAATCAAATTCTCTGTCATAGTTATAAATAACACTAAATTTGATAAGTTTTGTTTTTTGTTTTGGCTTCCAACCCCCGGTATGTAGTTTCTCTTGGACGCCTTAGTGGCCTCTTGTAACACCCTCCTCTCCTCTAAGGATTTCCATTTTTTTTGCTGTCTTGTTCTCTGTCTTCCTCAGGTATACTCCCAGATGTCCAAACTCACAAAATATCCATTTGAAAGCCCAGACCAGGCCTCACAGGTTTTGATAGTCCAAGCACATCAATCAACATTAAACTCCTGCCATTTTTTTAGACATGTGGTACACTCATTTGTGCCTGTCCCTGTAGCTTAACCTCCAGGCGTTCATCTGTGTCTTCTGATGTCAGTAATGTGATACATGCTCTGGCTTTGAAAAGAAACTAGACCATTAAGTGAATTCTCTCTGTGGCATTTTGGCTGCTGTTTGAGAGAGAATTATTTACTCTTGAGATTTCTTTTTCAAAGAGATTATGTTTGTAAGGAGAAATTTTTGTAGGTGGCTGCACAATCTGCTTGTGTTCTATCATAGCCCATCTTCCATCTGTTGTTTCAACCACACCAGGTTCACCTTGGTGAAGAAAGGAAATGTTTTGGGGGATTTTGGCGCGCAAAGTTGAGTTGGTAATTATTATAGAAGTGGAGTAATTGGGATAGTTGACTTGAATAATGAGGTGATAAATAGGTGGGTTCAATAACCACTCTCTTTAATTATTAGCAAACCAAACAGTGGGTGAGTTCTTTTACCCACCCAACCCAACCTAACTTGGGGGACCAAACACCCCAGGACTAAAATTTCTTTCTTTTTCCCACTAATCTTCTCTTGTAAGTATGTATGCATTAGAATAGTTTTGATCAAATGGAAAGTGTAGACCTAAGCATATAGTTCAAATAGGAAATATATTTGCATTAGAATAGTTTGACCAAGCAAGTTTTTTATAGTTCAAAATCTTTGTTCTCCTGAAGTTCTTCTTTTGATGGATGAAACTCTTTGAGATCAGTGGAGTGTGCACTGACCATAATGTGAGGGAGATCCTTCGGAACCCTTTTTTATTAGAAAAAGAATGGAAGTTTAAAGACTCATTCATAATGTCTGTTCAATGTTCAATGAATAGTATGAAAGACTGCCATCAGACCATGTTGTGATCTCAATGTTTCTTGTCTTGCAGGGTTGAGGAAACAAGAAAAAATGAGGCAGATTCTTCAAATCCTCGTCAACGTATTCTCAATGTGGCTCCCATCAATAGCATGCCATATATTGGTCCACCTCTACCACACAGCTACATTCCTTCTTCTCCACGAGTTGAAGATCCAGAGGCTATGGTGAAGGTTGGGCCAGCTATGGTATATTGCCCTCTCACAACCAGTCAAGAGTGGGATGATATAGTATCTGCCACCAAAACTGGAGTTTCCCTCACTGGGACTGCAGCCATGGGAAAAGTTGGACCAGTCATTGGACGTGTAGACATTGGCGAGAACGAGAATTCATACTTCTTTCGCGTATCTCTTCCAGGGGTTGCTAGAGATCAAAGTGAGTGTTTGTTGAAACTGATCAATTTTCTCTCATTTTGCTACCCTAATGTGCAGTATTAATGTTATCCTAACAATACAGGTACACGATTAGTTCTCTTATCTGACCAGACTATTCTTTAATGGCAGCAGACAGTTTCAGCTGCGACATGGAACCGGATGGGCAAGTGAAAATAAGAGGAGTAACAACAACAGGGGAGAACATAGTTTGTAAGAATTCACAAATATTTCGGATGCAATCGAAAAATCTATGCCCGCCAGGTCACTTCTCTATCACTTTCCAGTTACCTGGCCCTGTCAATAACCTACAATTTTCAGGTGCTTTTGGTGCAGATGGGATTTTAGAAGGGAGTGTAGCTAAAAGGTGATTTAACAGGCTTAAATGATTTGTTTTGGGGTGTTAATGGGTTAGAATACAGAGATGATTGTTGGCTCATTTTGTTATGCTAGGTTTAGGAAAAGGCCTTTATGTGGAAAGAAAACTTTTTTTTAGGAAACATGGGCTATTAGGAAAGTCGTTAACTCATTTTTTTGTCTCTCATTCCTCTAGAAGGAGATCCTTTGAAAGGATCAGCTTTTATTTTCTTGACGAAGGTCCCAGAAAAACTTCACAATGCTATGGAATTTGTAATTTTGTCAAAAGATTTGTTGTATAGAGAAACAA
Organism: Cucumis sativus; assembly: GCF_000004075.3. Lineage (NCBI taxonomy): Eukaryota > Viridiplantae > Streptophyta > Magnoliopsida > Cucurbitales > Cucurbitaceae > Cucumis > Cucumis sativus. The sequence continues at coordinate 2,792,534 of NC_026656.2, forward strand.
AGTGACTAGTCCATTTTACATCCAAGTTTATGATGTCTATATGTCTATAATTTTGGATTCCTCTCTCTTTAACATCTCTAACAGTCCCTTCAGCCCCTCCCCCCCCCCCCCCCCCCCCACCCCACCCACACACACACAGTGAAATTGAAAACTGACATTATCAGGACCATGTTTGCTACCAGCTTGGCGCAGCTCGATTTGATTCTTTTCTGTTTTCTTAGTTTGGACAAGGGCAGTTATTAGTACCATGGTTACTTCCCTTCACCGTTTGCCAAAAAAGAAAGTATTTAATAGTTGTATGAACCCATAAAATAAAATATGATTTGATCGCGTTTTCAATTCTTAGTTTGGACCACGGTTACTTTCATGCACTTTTTGCTAAAAGTGAAGTATTTAATAATTGCACAGACCAATAGAATTAAATAATTAAATCATCTAATAATGTAACAGATGCTGGATACGATCACATGTAGTATTAGAAAAAAAAAATTGTTTAAACAGAAATGGAATTTTCGTTATCCAATACATGCATCAGCTACTAAGGCTTTATTTCAACAAAACTGTTCCCAAGAGTTTTCCCAATATTTTTATGCTTCAACATATCTCTAGCCAGCTTCATTTCCTGCCAATTACAGGCTTTGGCATGAATATTTGACAAAAGTACATAAACACCACTACTAGAATTCTCCAACTCTACTATGTGACTTTTCACTCTGTTGGCAAGACCTACATTTCCATACATTTCACAACCATTCAGAATAGAACTCAAGATTGTTGCATTAGGCTGCGTTGGCATTTTCATCAGGAGCTCCTCGGCCTCTTTGGAGTGGCCTGCACGACTCAAAAGATCAATCATGCAGCCATAATGCTCCATGGTAGGCTCAATACCGTAAACCTCAGTCATGGAGGTAAACTGTTTCTGACCTTCTTCGACCAGCCCGAGATGGCTGCATGCCCACAGAACTGCTATGTAGGTGATTTGGTCAGGAGCAACTTCAGCTTCTTCTTCCATTCTTCTGAACACATTCAGCGCTTCTTTGCCTTTGCCTTGGATTGCTAAGCCTGATATCATCGTCGTCCACGCCATTACATCTTTCTTCCTCAACTTGCTGAAGATCTTCAATGCAGTATCTGCATCTCCAGCCTTGGCATACATGTCCATAAGAGCAGTTCCAATGGCAACAAACTCGTGGAAACTTGCTCTCAACGCACGAGCATGTAAACTTCGTCCTGTTGATCGAAACCCCATATGGGTGCAAGCACTTATCACACTCAAAAACGTTGCTTTATTAGGAACAAACCCAGCCATTTCCATGTCAACGAAAAGACGCAAAGCCTCTGCTCCTCGACCATATTGACTATAAGCACTGATCATTGAATTCCAAACAACCAAGTTTCTTTGAGGCATCTTATCAAACAGATTCCGTGCAGTCACCAACTTGCCACATTTTGCATACATGTCCATGATTGCAGTTGCAAGTATTACATTGAAGCAGGAGTTTGTGTCAAATGGATCAAAACCAAGTTGGCGAAGACGATCGTGGACCAGTTTCCCAGTATGAATATCCCTGCAACGAGCAGCTGCAGCCAAAGCTGTGGTCATGGTGATTTCATTAGGCTCCACACCTTCATTCTCCATATCTTTGAACAATCTCAAAGCTTCTTTGGGCTGATCATTGTTCACAAACCCTGCAATTAAGGAAGTCCAAGCGACCACATTCCATTTGGGAATAAACTCAAACACCTTAAGCCCAGAATTCAAATCTCCACAAGAAACATACATATTGAGCAAACAAGAAGAAGTGTACACATCTAATTCAAACCCAGTTTTCACGATTCGATTATGAACACTTTGTCCATACACAAGAAGATCGATTATGGAGCAAACTTTCAACACAAAAGGGAAGGTGAAATGGTCCGGGGAGAAGCCTTTACGCTGCATTTCTTCATACATAAACAGAGCTCCAAACTTGTCACCGCCATTGCAGTACCCTTTGATCATCGAGTTCCAGATGTAGACAGTCCGCTGATTAATTTGATCGAATACTGTTCTCGCATATTCAATGTCACCCAATTCGGAATTTGCGCAAAAATCAATAAGTCTGCTGCAAGGGATTATGTTCTTGACGACTGAAGTTGTGATCATCAGACTGTGAATTTGTTTCAACTCCTTCATGGTTTTGCATTTTTCCAAGAAACTCATAACAGTGTAATAATTCTGGTTCATTATCTTCGTTCTCGATCAGAAATGCGAGATTGAAGATTATGGATATGAACCATCGAGTAAGAATTGTGTTAAAGATATGAAGGGGAAATATCTATTAAATCTCTCGCTATAATCTCATTCGAAGAAAAAAAAATGCATAATAGATAATATAGTCTTTATCGAATAGCTCGCTCAGAAGATTCTCCTACCTTTAAGTTTTCTTCTCAAACTCTTCCTCTTTGAACTGTAAATCCCTAATTTCCCAACCCATCTTTGCACTTCAGATCTTCTCAATCCCAAGGCAATCAAAATGCCAAAAAGGCCAAACCCCAAAACAAAATCTTTCGAAATCCCGATTTTCTGCCACAATTGAATCAATGCAACACCGAATACAGCAAATCCAAGAACCCCACAAACCACATTGATCTCAAAATCAGTCACAAACAACAAAACCAAACCACAAACAATCAAAAACCCAATCAACAACGGCGTCTTCTTCCTTTTACCTCTCCATCCATCATAGTCACCTCCACCAAAACCCCTCCACAGCCTCGAACCACCTCCGTTACCATCTCCTCCGCTCAATTCCGCGACGACTAAATCCAGAGGCGGCGGTAAGATCTTGAGATTGGAGGCTAAGAGAGAAGCCAATTCAAACACTAATTTGGTTGATCTCTGAAACCCAGGACTTCTCTTCTTCTTTCTAGCGCAAATGGTCAATGTTTGAGGCTGCAATCCATCGGAAACTGCAACAATGGTGGAAATGAATAGGGATTTGGGTGGAGTTATGGGATTTGAAAGGGTGAAATTGAGAAGAGGGTTGAAGAAAATGGAGCAAGTTGAAGAAGAAGCTATAGTTGTGGTCTGCATTTTAGTTTGATGCTTTGCTTTTGGAGGGAGAGATAGATAGAGGAGAAGATGACGTATAAATGACCGTTGCGATCCACATACTTTCGAGTTTGGAGTTTGAAGTTCGCAAAAAAAAATTGAAACTTTTTAGGTTGAAATTTATGTATTGTGAAATATAGCAAAATATCACAAACTTTAGTCGTAACAAAATTATAATTTAATCAAACTATAATTTAGAACAAAATTTAGAAGTTTTTTCGTTTGTTAAAAAGTTTCAAATTTAGGGACAAATTTATAATTTAATCTAATTTATATGCATAAATATTAAAAGTCGACTTGTCGTTTAATCGAGTTGTCGTTCACTGTAAACCCATGTCGGGAAAGTCCATGGAATTGCAGAGCACTGCATCAATGGAGATGGAGACAAGAACTTCCACTTCGGACTATACGAACCCTTGCCCGATCTGCCTTGGACCCATAAATCAATCTTCCTATCTCGACAAGTGCTTTCGTAAGTTTTTATTTCTCTTAATCTGATCTTTCTTTCGTTTTTCTTAAATTTTCCTGTCATCTAAATAAAATTTGATTTAGAAAAATTATTCATTTTTATGAATTGGGGTTTCTTTTTTCCGATTCCTGTAGTGACCCATTTGGAAATATTCCTTTATGTGTTACTGTATCAACAGAAGAATTAAGAATCACTCTCTTCTCCTTTTATTAGGAGATTTTAGCTATTAGCTTTTAGCTCTTCCCCCAATTATCAAGGTTTCTGCCACTGTTATTCGTATTTGATTAACGAAATTGTTTGATGACTATAGTATCTTGTTTGATAATTAACTGAATTCATTTGGTATAGAGATGAACTAGCTAATTCCTTAGCTTTGAGCGTATAAAAATTTCTTCTGGAGATGCTTAATTTGATTTAATATACTCAGTTCTTTAGTGGCTGTATCCTTTAGGCAAGGAATTTTGCGTGTTAATATGGCTTCATCTTCTTCGATGAAATGGAAAACAGAAACAGCAGCGAGAATGCTTTAGTTTTCTTTGATTTGTTGAATTTGTAATCATTGATGAACTCCTTCACTGTCTTTGAGATGAATATGTTCATTTAATTTATTTTTAATATACTTGCTTATATCTAGGCATGAATATTAGTTTGGTTTATGTTGTGTGTAATGCATGGAATATCGAAATGAAAGAGGAAATAACACGTAGCTTAAGATTTTACATTTGGTATCATGTTGATTACCAGTAATTTCCAAAGTTTAAACCTTGAAGTTTTGGTGAATTTGATCATTTAGTTAACTCTAAAGAATCTATTAGTTCATTCATGTTGAGTACGATGTACCATTTAGAAAAAGAGGAATGTTAAGAAGTTTGAATGGTTTTAGCTTTCAACTCTATTTATATGCCTTCCAGATAACTTTTGTTACAATTGCATTGTACAATGGACCAAAGTGGTTTCTGGGAAGCGCTCCTGCACACTTTCCTCCATTAAATGTCCTTTATGCAAGGTTCAATTTTTCTTCCCCCGGTTAATCTTGTTTTATTTTAGCATTCCATACTTCTAGTATTGCATTTCTTATTTTTTTTTATAACTAATCACCAGACAGAAAGTTCTTCTATAATACATGGATTAGATGGACACAATTTCCAAAGACATTATGTTAATCCGGATTTCCAGGATAGGTATCTTCCTTTTGACATTTCCCCTAGTTCTTCTATTTTTATTTTCTCTACCTTAATTGACTACGGCTATTATTAATGTTATTTGCAGCTTTATCTTATCAAAAGCTCATAGGTATAGATTACAGTGCTATTATACTGAACCAGGTTCGTTTTTTTGTTTATCCTTCAACTTATTATGTGATGATGCTCCAACATTTACATCCGGTTACTCGGATTTATGAATTTCCCTAATTGTCTACATGTAGGTTTCTTGAATGACATATTTGATGTACAGAGGTATTGGAAGTTACAGAAGTATCTCCAGGCAAACCAGTGGCTTGAAGTTTGGTTGAAAAGGGAACTTCAAGCTTTGATTCAGGTTAGTGTCTTATTTTCTTTCATCACATTTGTACTTCTATGGGATATTGCTTCCTTTGGCCCCTTTTTTCTATGGAGAATTGTTTGCATCCAATATCAAACAACATTCTCAAGAGTCAAGACCAAATAGGTGGATGGGAAAGGGAGGGAGCTCTTCATTCTAACAGCCGGATTCTTGGGGAAATGAATTCTATCACTGCTCCCAGTAGTCTGTTAACGCCCATCAATAAATGGAGCATTTGTTAAGGAGACACAAGACAAGCTAGAAAGTATTTTTTCTGCAAATCATCCCAAGGGTTTCTAACACAGGCATCCAACTATCCAAGGAATTGGTATCCTATTGAAACATAGAAACCATTGGCTTGTGTCGCCTACTTGCTTCAAGCATATATGGAATGGCTGATCATTCATTGAGTTCATGAGTTTTTTAAGACCTCACTAATCAGGCTTACACTTTTGAGCTCATAATGAATGAAATTCACCCCGGATGAAGATTGAATCTCCCATTTGTGGCATAGTGGGCCGTAGGATGGGTTGTCCTTCTAAGGATGAGGGAGGGGGTTTGTTTATTGATTGGGGATTTAAGAACTTTATTTTATTTCAATGGTGTGGAAACCTGTGTGTATTGTGGAAGTAGACAAGATGAGGTAAAGATGTGTCACTTTCTTTAACTGTGAGGAATTGAGAACTCTGTTTTCGTAGAAAATGGATTACTGTATACAAAACGAGATAGCGGTAGTAGATTTATGTTACTGTTTCTATTGCATAGTTTCTTGATTTATCTATTCTGTTTCTCAGCAGTACAGTTCATTGTTGATGATGACTGATAGTGTTTTATTCACTTTTACAGGAAGAAGATGTTGACATAATTATGCATCACTTTCTTGGTTTAATTAACTCATTTTTTCGTAGGTAATACTAATAATCATCCATCATTGCATTCTATACTTTGGTCAAATAAAAAATTGGTTTAAAACTCCAATTTCGTGGATAGTCCCTAAATTTTAGTTTGTAATAAGTCCCTGTGAGCAGTTTTTATAATATAGTGTCCATATCATAAAAGTATTGTAAAAAAATAATGGAATTTCTTACCCAAGTATTTGCAATTGGTAGCACTTTTGGAGTTAATTGTATGTATAGCAACATTTTTAAAGAATTGCAAAATTTATCAATGCTAGACTCTTTCGACGATCATTGATAGACTCTGATCAATGACATAGTTAAAAGGCACTGAGAGCTTATCTAAATTTTGCTATATCTACAAATTCTTTCGCATTTTGTGCTATATCTTGGGATATTTTAGATCAGATTGTTATATTTGCAACTTGATAAACTAATTAGGGATCAGATGTGCTTATAAGTTACAAAGATTAAGTTTAAGTTGTTACCTAATAAAAACTGATGCTTACTCTAACTAAATCGTTATGACAAGTAAAAAGACTAAATTGTTACGTACTAAAGATTAAATGACTAAGTTGTTACACATTTGGAAGTAGATAGACAAAATTGTTACAAACTAGAGAGTTAGGGCTGATCTTTTTTCTTTTTCTTCAATGCTATTCATTTTGGCTTGACATGTAGAATTGTTCAAAACTCATTTTCATTCATCTTTCTTACTACGACCTATCCCCTATCCACATGAATGTAAATATGCATGGATATGATAACTGATTACACTCTGAAATCTGCTTCTTGTTCTTTGTTTTTTCTCCTCAAAGAAATGAACCTGAGTATCAAACAGAAACTCCTGAACTGAAGAGGAAGAGGTTTAGCCAAACGATTCTTGATGCAGCAAAGCCATTCCTTTCAGCAAGAGCAGATCGATTCATTCTCGAGTTGGAGCTATTTCTTGCTTCAGGTTTGAACATTGAAGCCTATGATTCAGTTTACTTGCAACGGTTGGGTTGGAACAAGCCTATAGTGCCGAGCGTGGCTAACGAAGAAGATCTTGGACTCAAATCTGTAACTCCATACTTGTATATCTTTGATTGTGACCCTGATGATGGTGATTAAACAAGCTCTTACAAATTGTTATTGTTTTTGTGAAGGCAAGTCTTGTGTTATCTCCCCACCTTCCAGTATGAGTTTAATTCAAAGTTGGAATCTGTCAAGCTGTCTGGTTTAACTTTTCGTTGTTGAATTTGAATTTCGATAATCTTGTAACTACATATTAATACTTCTCTTATTGAGATTGGCTGCTTACTAGACCCATCAACACAGACAGATAAATGGTCAATTCGGGTTTGGTTTTGGCCAAATTCGATTCTATGTCAATTGTATAAAAGAGAAACTAAATAGATATTAAATGGATGAAATTTGTGTAATGATAACCTAATCTTAGAGGCGTTAATACGGAACAACTCAGTCCTAAATAATGATGAAAACTTACCTTTCGGTGATGTCATATAGTACTCTACTGTCCAAAACTCTTTCTCACAGCAGGGGCACCTTTCCCATCGTGAAATACCTGGAGCTCGATATTCTTTTGTTTAAACCACCCATTAGCCAATTGAGTTGTGGATGCTCTCCCACTGTTACATTATATGAATATTGCATTAGAACTCCAACTCTTTCGCCATGGGAGGTGCTCTATGATGTCAGATGAATGTTAGGGCTCGGTCAGTATGCATTGGCACCTCCAAATGAATGTATTATTGTTTATTGGTGGAGTTGCCACAAATTTTCAATTTTATAATTTATGAAATCAATTAGTTACAGAATGATACTCTTTAAAGTTTTGATTAAAGTATAAAAAAGAATACTCACGTTTAACACTATCCTTTATTTGAAGCATACATTTGCATTCTTTTGAAAGTTACATTGCAACTAATGAACTTTCATTAAACATCAAAACAAAAATTGAGAGGTAGAATGCCGCGATCTTTGTGATATTGTTGTAGATCAACTCTACACTAATTTTCATCTAAAACTTGATACTTTTAAAACAGAAGTGTCAGAACAATTCTAGAGGATAGTTCCTTTTGTAGTTCTTAGCTTTGAAGTTTTTATATAAGATATGACATCCTTTATAAGAACAATGAAATTAGACCCAAAAAGTTAACCAACAAAGATTTTTTCTTTTCCCTTCTTAAAAGCATTTTTAAAAATCAGTGCGTCTGCAATAGATTCATACCCATATTGTGAAGACCAACAATTTCTCGGGAGAACAAACAAGACAACGATGCAGTGTTTTGACATTTATTGAAGCTTTTGTTGGGCAAGGAAGTCACATGTATCATGAGGAAAATAAAATAAATAAGGGGGAAAAATATTATTGAAAGCATATTGGTTTCAATGAGGGACGAATCTGCGGCATTTTGTCAATTCAACGATTCGCTTCCATTGCTGTGCTACACAGAGTAGAGACACCTAGAATAAGCTAGAAAATTCTATTGAAATTCATTAGAAAATAATGGAAGTCAAAGCCAGAGCTCCCGGAAAAATCATACTCGCCGGTGAACATGCCGTCGTCCATGGATCCACCGCCGTTGCCGCTTCCGTTGATCTCTACACTACAGTTTCAGTTAGATTGCCAAGTTCTTCAGGTGCTCTTTCTATCTCTATCTCTTATTTGGGTTGACTTTTATATGGGTGTTTGGTACTGAACGTATGATTTCGAAGGTGGATTTGTAGATTGTCAGTTTCTTTCATTTGGGTGATCTATGTGCTTGATTATTGATGATATTTCTATTGGTTTTCGATTCAATGAACCCATTTCATTTTATGGGTTATTAATCTGGGTAGGAAAGCTTGTACCCTTTTGTAGTTATGTTCTAATTTTCAGTTTTCTGGGTGTTTTTCTTCTTCATGTTGCATTCATTTTCACATTCTGGTGTTACTTGATTTTCATGTGTGAATTTGATTGAAACTCTTGTTCTTAGCATTCAAGAAAAAGTGAAGAGAGATGAACTTAGATGCACAATGGTTGCTGTAGAAGGTGTCAGAACAGCTATATGCCTTTCTGACCTCTACATCTTGGTTTAATTGTTGCATGTCACAGATTGCTTTTCTCATGATTGGAAAATTTATGAACATCTCATCCCTCAACTTTTTTGTATTCCCTTTTCCTCATCACCATGCTTTCTTGTCAGACGAGAATGAGATTGTGAAACTCCAACTGAAGGACCTGGAACTTGAGTTTTCATGGCCAGTTAGTAGAATCAGGGAAGCTTTGGGCGTATTTGTTGGTGCCATCTCGTCACCCACAACATGCCCTGCAGAGTGCTTGAAATCAATTGCATCTCTGGTCGAGGATCAAAACATCCCGGAGGTGAAAATTGGACTTGCCTCTGGAGTGGCAGCATTTCTTTGGCTCTGTTCTTCCATCCTAGGGTATGCATTTCACTCATGAAAGGTTCGACAGATTTTAACCTGTGCAGTCTCCATTTCACTGAGTCTGCTCCCTTGTGTTTTAGATTTGTGCCTGTTGAGGTAGCCATCACTTCTGAGCTTCCTCTTGGATCTGGCTTGGGATCATCAGCAGCATTTTGCGTTGCCCTATCAGCTGCTTTGCTTGCTTTATCAGGTTCTGTGAACGTGGATCGAGAGCATCATGGATGGATGGTACATAAAGAAGATGAACTAGATTTGTTGAACAAGTGGGCCTTTGAGGGTGAAAAGATAATCCATGGAAAACCCTCTGGAATAGACAACACAGTGAGCACATATGGTATGCAAAATCCATTTTTCTTCAATCTTCCCACTTCTGTTCAACTGCTTGTTTGAAGGTTGTAGTTTTTTGTTGGCCACTGCAATACTTCATAGGATTTTATTTGTCTCTGAAGCAAACTGGACTGTTTAAGAACTAACTTTGCATCTGCTAGGCGTTCTTGCTCAAGAACTAACTTTACTCTATATCACTATGAAAGCTGATTAACTTTACTCTATATCACTATGTGTCAAGAGCCAAGGTTTAGGAATATCAAAAAGTAATCCAATTGTATTATAGAATTTTTTTGGAGTACAAAGATTATCCTAATGGAAATTTCAAGTATGATAAGTTTATGATGTTCTGAATAATATGTTTCAATCACTAGGGTTACTTTGGACAATTTAATCAAATTGCACCAGTTTTTTTATGTGTCTGGTGTGTGTAACTTTGTTACTTGAATTCAGTTTCAAATCACAATTCACATCAAACTACTTGTTTGTTTGTTGAGTTTCTAAAGTAACAGAAGTCTATGTTTTGTTTCTCTCATACAATAAAATCTTATGTATCAGGCAGCATGATCAAGTTCAGGTCAGGAAATTTGACTCTCATTAAATCCAATATGCCACTGAAAATGCTTATTACAAACACAAAAGTTGGAAGAAACACAAAGGCCTTAGTTGCTGGTGTTTCAGAAAGGGCCATTAGACATCCTGATGCAATGAAATCAGTGTTCAATGCTGTCAATTCTATCAGCGATGAGTTATCAATCCTTATTCAGTCGCCGATTCATGACGACGTGTCACTAACTGAGAATGAAGAAAAGTTGGCAGAACTGATGGAAATGAATCAAGGTTTACTTCAATGTATGGGTGTAAGCCATGCATCTATCGAAACCGTTCTCCGGACTAGCTTGAAATACAAGCTAATTTCCAAATTGACAGGAGCTGGAGGTGGAGGATGTGTTCTTACACTGTTGCCTAACTGTATCCTTTTTCTGATATGGAATCTTATGGCATGATTCTTCATCTGCTCTCACTTATATCTTTTTATTTCCTTCTTGTGAGTATTGATGTTTTTGGAGTTCATTGGTAGGACTCTCAGTATGCTATTTATTTAAGGGTTGAATAGTCATTCCAATCCCTTAATTTTTTCCCTCTAATTTGGTGATCTCCATGATTTGGTCAAATCTCCTAAAATTCTGTTGATTTCAAATGTGAATAGGTTTCTCATGTGATACATATTCTTGAGCTGGTATCTTAAGAAAACGTTCAACATTAAATATTGTTAGTACCTAGTAAAAATTAGATCCTGTTAAGATATTTGACTTAACATATGATCATTTAAAATAACAGGGGCTAGTGCAAATGTCATCACTCGTCTTTGTTTTATTTCAAGGAAAACTGAAGACCTTTTTTGTGTCCTCCAGTTAACTTGGGATCCCTACTCTCCATTGTTTATTATATTCTATGTTGTCAATAAAATATCCTGTTTCCTATCATTTTCATAGGGACTAACTTGAAACAAAAACAAACTAGAGAACTCAAGTGATAATTTAACCTGAATTCAGCAGCAATATGAGAAGTTCAAGCACTCAACATGAATGGTGTCATTATTCCATATTTTGTGCACTGTCCCCTCCATGAGGGTAATGTTAGAATATTTATATCAGCATTCATTTATTCTAGTCCATAAGAAAGGAAAACTGCTGCTTGGATTTATCTTATTGTCATCAGAAGGAACATATTGTTGTATTTTCTTAACAATGCGAAACAGTACTTTCAGGGAAAGTTGTTGATGAAGTAATCGCAGAGCTCGAGTCATGTGGATTTGAATGCTTCATTGCTGGGATTGGAGGAAAAGGAGTAGAGATCTCGTTCAGTGATTTGTCTTGAATTTTCAAGTTGTTCTTTGAATGAAACGAACTCTTTTCCTGTTGTCCCTTTCCTTTCATGAAGTATAATACTCGCATGTCACTTGAAATTTTATTGATATAATGCTTCACGCCCGTTCCCAATAAGAGAAAGTTCCCTTTCAGTTTATTTGTTCATCAACCAGGCAAGATTCAGAATGAGGTCTATATGGTAACTATTGTTGATCAAGATCAGAGTAGAAAGTTCTAGTAGATGATTATATTTCTGCTCACGACACTCTACTTTCTGGCCTTCTACTTGCTTTATCACATGGTAAAATTACCAGAAAAACTCATAGAGCACACATGCTAGGTCTTGAAACTCTATTTTGGATACTCATTCTTGTTATGGCACTTGATCACTCAACGCATTCTTTGCTATCGCCCTGGCTACTCATTTTCTATTCTTGTTCCGAAGACAACGTTCCATATTTGTTCAAATTTAGAATATACAGAACCAGATATGAAAACAAGTGAGAGTGAGCAGAAGTGGAAGTGTTGAGTCAACAAGTGCGACGATGATATCAAGATAAACTTGGTTTTTTAAA